>NW_007578358.1:213145-367615 GCF_000690725.1 Stegastes partitus
AAAAATCCTGATTCAGAAAACATTATGAACCACGTAACTCCACTATTTAGTACTCCTTACTCGCAGTCAACATATACAGTGGGTGTAGAAACAAATGTCTTCAAGCGTGGTTAACCTTGAAGATTCATGCCTTTGGTAATATTATGGAGATATTACATAAACTTGAAATGATGTCAGTGATCTTGTCACCATCCAGCCATGTTTTTCCCTCAGTGCTCCTGCTCAGGGTCATACGGGAGATGGAGAATGTTGCAGCACACATTAGCACATGGTGGGACACTTTGACCACATAGGCCGAACACAACAATCCCATTCACACTCTCATTCAGACCCAAGGGTAATTTTGTGTTTCAGATTCACTTGACCTGTGTCTCTTGCGCCTATGAGAAGAAACCGGAACACCCAGAGGAAATGCAGATAAAGGTAGAACATGCTCTAAAGTACTGTAAACGTGCTGAAAGGCACGCATCCTATTTATCCTTTTGTAATGATTTTGTCTTCACATTACTGGAAGTCAAGATGTGAAGCAGCATTAGCAACCTATTGCATTTGTATCTTTTATTATACATCTTCCTCATTTTTCTTCTTGCACCATGTGGGTATATGTCAGTCCCAAGAACTGTTGCATTGTTTGTGTAATGCCCTCAGAGGTTAGAGACAAAATGATGCAGGTACTCGGTGTCGTGCATCTGTAATGATTGCCACTATAGGTACTATAGGCAAGTTTTTCTTCACCACGACTGGTGTAGATGAACTTCAGAACAAACCTGTATCAACAGATATCTTGGAATGTGGATTCAGCAGTTGGCTGCTAGGGAAAGCTGCAATAAGCATAACTGCAGTGCTCCTCATGCTAATTAGGATGTTGGCCTTATAAAAGTGGTTGTTATACAGACATCTTAGGAGATTCCAAGGATAGGACCTGACAGCCAATCATGTCAACCAAATCTATATGGCTGCTTTAACTGCCTTTATCAAAAACCTTGAAAGGTTTTTAGTGGCTATAAATATTTGTCAAATATTGAGGGTAACCTGGTGGTATACTGGTTCAAAAAAGTTACAATTCATTTGAAGAGTTCATTTGCGGGCTGCAAGGTGGCGCAGTTGGTAGCACTGTCGCCTCGCAGCAAGAAGGTCGCCGGTTTGCGTCCCAGTGGAGGCACCCGGGATCTTTCTGCGTGGAGTTTGCATGTTCTCCCTGGGTTCTCCAGCTTCCTTCCAAAAACATGTTGAGGTTAATTGGTGATTCTAAATTGTCCGTAGGTGTGAATGTGAGTGTGCTTGGTTGTCTGTCTCTAAGTGTAGCCCTGTGATAGACTGGTGACCTGTCCAGGGTGTCCCCTGCCTTCACCCTAAGTCAGCTGGGATAGACTCCAGCCCCCATGACCCTAGTGAGGATTAGTCGGTGTATAGATGATGGATGGATGGAGTTCATTTGCAAAAACAGAACTCCATTTTTGCAAATTTTCAGAAAGCTTATTTTTTTTGTTGTTTGCTTGAGATTTCAAACTGAAGTTGAGTGAATTTGACTCAGTAGAAATGACATGACAAAAATAGAGACAACTTAAGTTTGATTGATATTTTCTCAAGTAGACGATGGAACAGTGGGTTTTCTGAAGGTTTTGTGAAGATGGAGTTATCTGTTTTTGCAAATGAACCCTTCATTAATTCTACAATAATTACAAAAAAACTGAAATATTTCATGTCTTCTTTTATCTTAATTTCAAGGTTATGGCTTAACACTCGTGAAAATCCAAATCCAGTGTCTTCAATTATCAGAATATTTCCTGAGATCAATCAAAAGAAAAAGATTTACGATGCAGAAATGTCAAACTTCTTAAAAGTATGTTCATTTATAAGCTCTGTATTTGGTTTGGGCTCTTTTAGAATGAATAATGTGATGTGGCATGGAGGCAATGAGCTTGTGACACTGTTGAGGTGTTGTTGACGCCCAGGTTGCTTTGATAGCTGCCTTCAGCTTGTCTGTATTTATAAGGTGTTTCTCATCTTCCTCCCCATGTGTGGTTCTATAGGGTTCAGGTCAATAGAGTCTGCTGGCCAATCAAGCGCAGTAATATCAAGACCATTGGGTAGTAGTTTTGGCTCTGTTGGCAGGCGCTAACTCCTGCTGAAAAATGACATCTGCATCTCAAGCTCGTCAGCAGATAGAAGCATTAAGTGCTCAGAAATCTCCTGGTAGATGCTGTGTTGACTTTAGATCTGATAAAACACAGTGGGCCAATGTCAGCATCTTTACAGATTGTAAAAAGTTCTCACTGCACTTCAAATCCCATGGACTCTGTGCCTCTCCATGTATCCTCTTGACTCCAGGACCTTAATTTACCAAATGAAATGCAGAATTTTATGACATCTGACAAGAGCACTTTGGACTACTGAGCAGCAGTCCAGTTCTTTATCTCCTTAACCCAGGTGAGACACTTCTGATGTTGTCTCGGGAGAGGCTTAATATGAGGAATGCAACGTCTGTAGCTTCTTTGAAGACGTCTGCGCTCGGTGGCTCTCGACGCACTTAGACCAGCATCAGTCCGCTCCTTGTGAAGCTCTCCCAAGTTAAAGATGCCCTCAAGGCTGCAGTCATCCCTGTTGCTTGTGCATCTTTTTCCTGCCAATCAACTTTCCATTAACATGCTTCAAAACAGCACTCAGCCAACAGTCAGCCTTTTCATGATTGTGGTTGCATATGCTGAACTAGACAAAGAGATACACAGCATTTATACAGTTTATATCATAATTTACTAAAACTTTATATGAAATATTCTAATACTGGACACTAGATTTCTGATTTTTTGAAAGAAAAATGGTTGAAATGTTTACTTTACATGTAATGAGTCTATAATTGAAGATATATTCACTTTCTTATGTAACTGATGGAAAACATTAAACTTTGAAAACTACTTTTTGAGATGCACTGGTATTTTAAAAAATACTTTTCGATTAATATTAAGTTGCACCCGTCGATGCCTGCAACCCGGTGACCTTACAGATCCTAAACTCAATGTAAACCATCTTGCCTGAAGCAGGTAAACAACCAAAACAGAACAGGCATATTGTCGTATCACTGACACCCAATCTTTGATCTGTTGACATGAAACTGCAATCAGTGCCTACATCAGTTGTCACGGCAACTGTGCATCGCTAAACCGCTTGGTCCCCTCATCACTGCTTGCAGCTATGTTTCATATTATCCTTTGAGTGAAGTCATATTAGAACTCCAGGGTGCCTTCCCAAGGGGTACATCTCCAAGTCAACCAATTTAGTGTTCGACTGGCTGAAAGGGAGGAGGTTATCTGAAGGTTCACATCACACGTGAATATCTAACTTACTGCGATCGCGAGCAGGAGTAAACTTCAAATGAGTGGATATATGAAAGAAATGACTTGAATTCCACTTCAGAAATCCCAACAGACAATGTCACCATTAATGAAACATTTTGTATTCAGCAAACACAGCAGCACTGTTAGAAAAATAGAGCAGAGGAAACAGATGAAGTCCTAATTATGAATGATAGTTTGGAATTCTACGTAGACATCAGCATTAAAGTCACTCCAAGGATGTTCAGCAAATACAACCTTTAAAAAGTCAACACATCTAGTCCTGAGTTTATTTAAAAACATCTTACACACCCATCATAAGATCCTACTAGCTCAGTATTTAAAATTCCGCCTAGAAACAGATGTGACCCCAAGTTTAAGCATGTAGCTTTTATTTAGAACAACATACAGATCTTATATGTTAATAAACTTCTTTGTCACTGGTTTTGGAGGTTGGATGTCGGGGTAGAGCGTGGGTTGTTGTGTCCCTACCAATGATGAGACCAGCTCGTCCCTCTGTTGCCACCAACAGCAGGAGGACTCTCCTAACAGAACATATTACACTGAGCTTAGATCAGAGTTATTCAAACAGCCTTGACCTTAAATAGAGAACATGATTAAATGCAAATGTTCCTGTTCTCACATAGATGGTCTGACATGCCAATAGTCTCCCAGATTCAGGCCTTGAGACATTGTAGGTTTAGTTGATGCCGTAATATCCACCTCTGTTGTCTCTTGTACATCAGAATTTTCCTCCATTATTGGCCCTGAAAGGAGGCTTCGGGATAGCCAGGTATGTGGTAAGTCACTGATTAATCTTGTACCAGCAGCCCCTTTTAGACAATTACTTCTTTTCATTGATGGAGTGGCATCTAAACATCTGAACTTTTCCATCTAAGTCACAATGGCAGTCTTATTTGGTAGGCCCTAGTCACATTTATAACTTTCATCACGTTTTGCAGAGGATTTGGATAGTGCAGTTTGTTATGGATTATCCATTTTAATTGCAGTGCTCATCTTTCTCAGTGCAAATATCCCACCAAAATAATTTCACCCAACACTGCTTTGCGTTTTGAGAGAACATCAAAGTCCCCTCCTTCACTTCATCCAGCAGAGCATGTTTTCCCCTGTAGTAGAATCATTTTGTGAGGCAGTCAGACCACTATGATCTGCATAATGCGCTGGCTAATCGAGGCTAAACTTGTACCAGTAGCCCCTATCAGACATACACTACTTTCCAATAATGTGACGGCATCTGAATGTGTCTTCATCAAGTCTAAATGAGCGTCCTGGTTACTTTTCCGTTAGTCATAACTCGGGTGGCCCGAGTAACATTCATGTATCACTTTCAACCCGGCATGAGTCTGAACTAAAGTCAGTTGTACTAACAGCCATGTGCAAGATTATAGTGTGTTGCCTGCAGGTGTTTTGTGCATCATTGTGAGTTGCTCAGCTCAACAAAAAAAACATGAGAAGGCCCTAAAGAGCAATTACAGAAGAAAACCTATTCTCCCAGAACACACGTTCATACATGTTGTAGCAAGACAGCTCTGGCCTCATGCATTATACATCACTTTACATCATGTCCGCATATGGAAAATATTTCACGTGTACCCTAGCTTTCCTCGCCCCTTGTGTTATGTCTTAATGAAGCCGTGAGGAACATCAATGCAAAAGTGGCCCTTGTTTGATAGAATTCCCCCAGTTTACTCGATTGAGGAAGGCAACAATGTTATGCATCGCATGTCTGAAAATGGCTAATTAAAGACTGTATGACTGAATCACAACCATGTTCAAGCACCACAAAGGGTTTAATTTGAGAAGGCTACTAGTCGTCAGTATTCATGTATGCACAAGATGTTTGCATTAATACCTCCACCAAATGTTAGATCTGTCAGCCAAGCTGTTGTATCATGTCTGGATAATATGCCGTCTTATTACAGTACAGTGTTTTTGGATAGTTTGTTTTATTCCAGGGAAAATTGTTTCCTGAGATTTTTTCTTTTTGTCACCTGGGAAGTCTTTGCAGAGTGACAGGTCTTGTCAGACTGGCATTTACTGTAATGATTGGCATTTGGTCTTCAGCATCTGTAAATCTCAGTGCGGTGGTGTTGTCAGTGGTTCATTAGCATATTTTTCCCTACAGCTTTCAATTAGGAATATATTGTCCTCTGACCCTCATTTCAGATTTCTGGATTGTGAAACACGAGAGAGTAGAGCATTCAAATGGCAAATTAATAGTGTTCTGTCAAATGTCATATCGGCTCATCAACAACAGGCACTGTGCAATTCATTCATTATTCAGGTTAAGCTTTGATTCACCCTGCAGGGTCTCTGCACTGCACAAGGATGGTAACTATCCCTGGCTTTAAAAACACATCCCGCAGGAATTGGAAATGAAATTTTCTGACATGGAGTATATTAATAAAAAAGTAGGTCTTGTCGTAACAGTAAGTCAAATACCTGACTGCATCCCTCCAGACACCTTCAAATTAGTATTTCAAAGTCCTGTCAGGCAGCTGACCTTATAGTTTGAAGACGACGTCTCCGGAGACACAGGTGAAGACATTTGCACAGCGGTACAGTGTGCTCTTAGCATTTGGGAATCCCAACTGAACAACCACTTCTCACTCACACAAGAGAGACGCACACAGAAAAAACTGTCAGTTTATGTTGTGAATTTATCATATTACAATCTATGGTTAGGGTTAAAGGAAATTTTCTTGTTTTAGTTTGCATTTGTTTTTCCTTGCTGCCCCAAAAAGAGCAGAGATTTAACCAGAAATAAGCAACTTAGTTGAAACACTTTGCATTTTATTTTATATTTCAGGCATCGTTTGCGGGGTTCTTGGGTTTATCTGTGCTACAGCATAGAAGATATTTTCCTGGAACAAATCCAATGATTTCTTTATGTACAATGACCTTGCAAAAACTGGTTTGCTTGTGTGTAATGTGCATCTTGTAAACTGCAGCTATTGAAAGATGCATCAACAATAGCATGGCCCTGATCTAACTTGACATGTAACTCGCAAGCAGTTCTGTGAGGCTGTTCTTGGCCACAGCTTCGTTTGAGCTAAATGCTAACTATTACATGTTAATTACTATGGCATTAAAGGAAAAGTCAGGAGATCAGCATCATGGGAAGCATAAATATCTGTATAAATATACATTTTCATTGCAATGTAACTGTGAAATATTTCAGTTTGGACCAAGTAGTGGACAAACTGACCAGCGTTGCCATTGCTATTAGAGCAAAAGCTGCTACCACAGAAAAAATGCATTTCAACGAACGTCTTAACTTAACAATAGCAGTCGCATTTTGAATTTACAACTTGCGAACGTGACCTGTCTATCAGGGATTGAGGTTATAAACTTCTGGAACACTACAGCTGGGCGTCAGAGACAAAGGAACACAGGAACAGACAAGTGGGAAGAACCAGACAACCTGGTGGTACATGGAACACTTCTGTCTCTGTCTGAGGATGCTCAAAACAAAAAGAAAGCTGTGGTCAGACCTTGACCTTAGCAGCTTCAGACTGCACAATTTCTCCATGTTGACCATTTCTTTTCAGAGAACTTGTTTTTGCAGAACCGAAGTTTTCAAAATCAGCTTGTAATGAGATTTTTTGCCCTTTGGAACCATCCTGCATCAGATAGCAGAGCAATAATTATTACGTAATGCTCCTTTTATGAAAACCTCACAGACTAGTCCTGGCAAGTCGCCCAAACTCTGGCAGTGTCATGTGTCGGCTAGTTTATCATACCACTGAATGTCAGAACACTAATGTGTTCTACTTCAAGGACTTTACACTCGTATTTACTGTTGCTGAAAATGGTGCTTCATGAAAGGCTCTTTGGCTGCAGCCTCCACCTACTCAGGCTTAGGCGTCTTTTAGTTGCTTTGCTAAATTACAGTAGAATTGTTTGCTATGCCCCCTCTGAGGTATTATTCATGTGTTTTCTATTCTATACTGCTGCAGCTGGGAGCCTCTGTTTCAAACAGAGTTCTACATGGCAGCTTATGCAGAAAGTCAATCAATCATATGGATTTTCCCCTCGTTTTAACTTGTCACATTTACATAAAATCATACTGATTATAAACAACATGTGTGGTAAAAGTTCAGTCAGGTGGTCTACCATGGTGTTGGGCCATGAAGTTGCAGAGCTTTAGCCCCTCATACATTTGTCAGGGCATTGGATATAGGAGGAACAAACATTGTCATGGTCATTTTCTGGTGTAGTTTAGCTTTAAAGTGTGCTTTGGCATCATACATATTGAATAGTGGCACCTCGATGTCTCACACACACACAGTGAAGTGCAGTGCAGAATTTTTGTTGATTTTTCTAAACAAAATTTTTTATATCTAAAATACATGCATCTGGCATTTTTGCTTTCTATTAATTTCTGATGGATTTCACAACTGGTTCTATTGGGTGATACGATGGTTTACGTGTATGTCCATGCCAAGTCAAATAAACTAGTCGTATGCCAAGCCATGTCCTGTAAGTTGGACGTTGGTAAGAACACACGAGTAGCTGAAATTCTATTGTTTTTATTCCATCATGCCACCAAAATACAGTCAGTGTTTTATTGTTATTAAGCTATTGTAATTTCACCATTTTCTATTACAAAAAAGGTTTACAGCACATCTTCCAAACTTCCAGAGCACAAAGGTGGTGCAGGAACACGCTGCTTAATTCACAGGCCTTTACTGGGAAGACAGGCAACGTGGTTTGCTTCATACTTATCAGACAGGTCCTTTTCAGTTAAAATTGGGAGTAGCATTCCTCTTCTGCCCCACTTACTTGTGGAGTACCTCAAGGTTGATTTCTAGGGCCAGTTTCATTTTCCCAGTACATGCTCTCCTTGGGTTCCATCTCCTGTAGACACAAATTGTCATTCCACTGCTACGCCGATGACACCCAAATTTATCTCCCCCTCAATTACCATGTCACCACCTCCGTTGCAGCCATTTGGCCTGTCTCTAGGGGATAAGGCGGTGGATGTCCAAAAAGTGTTTACTGCTAAGTGATTATAAGACTGAAGTAGCTGTGTTTGGTCATCCCCTTAAAACAACAGTCCTCACCAGACATCTGTGACCACTGGCAGTGAGCCTTCAGCCAAGAATCTTGGTGTCATTTCATGAACACATTAATTCTGTCGTAAAAAGGATGTTGTAGAACATTGTGACACTGAAAGTCTTTCTCTATTTCATTGACATGAAGACTGTCATCACTGCATTAATTTCCTCAAGGCCACATTATTGTATCAGTGCCCTTTGTACCTAACAGTCTTAATATTTCATGTTTCTCTCAAATTTTAGAAATTCATCTTGTTGCTGTCCCTCCTTGTCCATTTTGGTGTTTTATCCTATTTTGGTTTGTTCTAAAATTTTCTTTTACAAGTTTAATACTGTGTTTTATCCCCATCTGTTTTGCATATAAGTATGTTGCTGCCTATCTGATGACATATACAACACTTTGGTTACCTCGGGTTGTTGTAAACATGCTATATCAATACATTTTAATTGGTTTAATAACATTTGCAGCCCTACTGTGTCTTCATCAGAGTCACCTTGGACAAAGACATAAAGTAGAAGTTCTTTGGATAATTAGTTGAACTGGGATTTTAAATGTATTGGACGATAAATACATGAGTGGGGTGTCATTTACTTAAGTGTTTCTATGTGCGTCACTTTATGTCAGCACTATGTTGAAAGTGCAGACTGTAAATCAGGAAGTGGTAGATTCTAAAACGCTTTATAGTCGAGAGTTATCTGAATTTACCATCCAGGATGAAGAACAGAGGGGAGATGGTTTGTGTTTGCCCGAGGAAGTCTTTTACAAGAGAGATGATATTCTTCCGTATTAGTTTGTTTTGATTGATGTCCTGTAAAATCCAGATTAGCATTTAAAATCCTTTTCCTCATATACAAAACCTTTAATGATCGAGCTGGTAGTTTGTCCTCTAGTTTTATCCTCATTGCAGGTATCTCCGGCTCAGGAACCACACTCCTGATCTGCAGTTACTGGCCTCACCAACCTGTTCAGTGTTGTTCTTTTATTTGGTGGTTTGTTCTTGTAGAATGGACTTCCAGTACATAAGGCATGTGATTCAAGCCCTGTGGTTTCAATTGGTACATGTCCACAGGGGTGGTTTTGGAAGCAAGGGGTTGTGGATACTTGATGAGCACATGATTAGGCAGTGTCAACACCAATGTAGACCACACCCTTCTACAGTCAGACCAACGCTGGCTGCACCTGATTAGACCAAGATGGCTACTCGTTTGATAACCTACATGCAAGAGTTGACCCAAAGGTGTTCCTGTTAGCCTTTGAGGCAAGAAGTAAGTCATTTTAGATCAAGCTGGTTGGATGACAAGCCACTCATTGGCTGTCTGCACCTTCACTGGACCAAGACTTGTTGGGAAACTTACACTTACATTACAAAGAGTTCACCAAAAGGTGTTTCTGAAAGTGTTTCAGGCAAGAAATAAACCATTCAGTTGTTGCATTTGTCTTCATTTTTGACTAACAATGATTAGTTAGAGTTTTTCAGGAGTTTCCAGAGGCAGCAATTGGCAGCTAGACACACCTAAGTGCTCTATACCTTAAGTTTATGCAAATGAGGATCAGCCAACAGGATGCACAGTCTCCTGAAACACAATGTGATGCTACGAGAATGCTTTGCCTTTCAGGAATTGTAAAGAACTGTAGCTGTCCATTCATCACATTTCTGGTGAAATGGGTCTATCCTCTTTTCTGATTGTTAAGTCACTTTAAATTTCCTTTGTTTTCATTTTTGGCTTTGTTTTTTTTCCCTCTCAAGATCACCAAACCAGCCTGAAATGCCTCGTCTGGTGAGCACCATCAGTAAAGTATACACCAGGTGAAGACTATTCCTTCACCCTTTTGTGCTCCCTCAACTCCTTGTCCAGTCCTCACAAATCTATAGTCATCATCAACAGCAATACATGATGTCATTAACTGATAAAATGATGGTTATTGGCAGTGACCTCATTCTGGCTTTCGTCATTGTAGTGACTCAGAGGACACAAGGGTGACATTTTTTATGAAGGGAGTCAAGCATATCCTGAAAGAACTCCTTTGTGGTAGTCACAATGGTGCTCAGGGTTTCATACTGGTAGAAAGCTTTAGGATTTAAACAAATAGTTTGACATTCTGGCAAATGTGTTTGTTGACCTTCTTACAAAGAGTAGTTAGAGCCAGCAGCCACTTAGCTTACCCGTTAGCACACAGATTGGATAAGGGAGGAAACAACAAACTCAAATCTGTCCAAATTTAACAGCCTGTCTACTAGCTCCCCAAAAACTCAATTATAAATACTGCATATCAAACTCGGAATTAACCAATTAACGCAAATCAAGAAGCACAAAGTTGCCGAAGATAATTCTATCCCCCAGTAAGTGCTCCTGGTGTTGTATGTTATCCTGTTTTGTTCGTTTTCTACCAGCGAAAATTCATAGTGGCCTCCAGTATGACTTTTTATCATGTATACTTTTGTGCAGGCTTTTTTTCAAGATGACTTTGTTTATTGGAGTAGTTGTTGTTCACTCTGGGTTTTGAGGAAAAAATAATTAGAGCCCTTCAACAAATCACATAGATAATAGAAGATGCAAATTGTTTCTGCGTAATTATGTTTTCATCCACTACTTTGCAGTGCAATCATGGTTTTAAGCATCCTTAGAGACCCAAGGCTGTATTGCCATCACTCTGATTGTTTCAGTTCATTCATTTAGGCAATCAGCTATTTGTTTTTCATAATGCCTTTGTGTAAAAATGTAAGAAAAAAAAAAAAAAAGATAAAAAGCTCAGTGCTTCTCATGTTTTTCCTCTAAAAATCAAAGTTGGCTGATAGTGACAGTAGACAGTGTTATTATTTCCAGTTTGACATCACAACAATCCTCTTGTTTCACTGTTCCAATGGATAAGCAAAGAAAAAGCCCAGCAGCGTTCATCACACTAGTGAGACTAGAGGGTTTTGATGGCAACCGCTCCGAACATGAAGATGTACTTTAGGCTACGGATGACAAGGACTCGTTTGTGTGACAATTTTGAATCAGAGGATTTAAAAGCAAACACGCAAAAGTCTATCAGCATTCAACTACAAAGCAGTGAAACGATGTGCGTTTGCACAGTGACCACAAGAAAGTGACCATGATTAATGATCACTGTGTTGACAGTGTGGGTTTGGTAAATGTCAGTCTGTTGCAGAGGCTTCATCCAAGATTAGACAGTGTACACACGGAAAATATCAGTATACATTGAGAAACTCATTGAAAACAAACAAACAAACAAAAACTGGATTTTCTGCCCTTAAGAACTGTCCTAGCACACTCATACACAAAACAACAACTACTTCATCTAACTTAACTTAACTTTTTAAAAATTTAACACTTTGATTTGAGACACAAATATAACATACAAATGTGTAACAGTTAAACAAAACATAACACACTCACAAAAAGTAAAAAGTAAAAGAAATATGGTAGCAAGAGTGCCAGAAAAAAAAATGTTAAAGATTTAATAATGTGATTTTTAAGTTCAGTAAAACTGTAATTTTACAGTCACACCTTTAAAAAGTCAAATTGTGATGTTTGATGTTTGTTTTGTTTTATTTTTGGCTTTTTTTTTCTACAGGTCAACATGTAAAGAATTTATTAATTAAATATCAGTCGTATTTCTTTGTATTTCTTGTGGTTTTAATTTTCAGTAATTTGCCAAACTCGGGAAAATCTATAAAATAACAGCAAACTGTTTTTTCAAGCAGTTTAAAAATGTATTATTTCATTTCTTTTAGTTTTTACAGTACAGATTGTTAGAAACACTCTGATTCAGTAGTACGTTTAAAATTGGTGTTGTTGACTTGTTTTAAAAACGAGTCATGCGTGTTCATTGTGTTTTGAATATATGCCAAAGGTCGGGGCTATCCTTAAGTCAATACGCTATCAAAAAAATAAGAGAAAAGGAAACAGCAGACTTTGCCCTTTCTGATGTTCTGCATCTTACTGGAGACTTCATGTCCTCAGGTTCCAGATAGACTCACTCGTGTTGCTGGTTACTTGTGTATTCTTCACTACCAATCACATTACTGGTATATCTTCTCATGGCCAATGAGGGCAAAGCGAGTCAGTCGACTGGGTGTGTTGTGTTGGAGTTTAAACTTTGGACCCGAGAAGAAGAGCCGAGAGATACAGTGGGCCGGAGACAAAGCTGTTCCACAACAAAGTGAATTGGATTTTGACTGGATCTCCGCTGTTTTAGGAGCTTCTTTGGTTTTCCATCTGAGCAGGGAAGCGATGGAGCACTACCACGATGAGGTACATGTTTTAATGTTGTCTTTGCGTTGCAGTTTGGCAAATGTGGGTTATTGTGACAGGGGAGACTGGAAAGTCCCACAGAGCAAAGTTCAAGCTTGAGAGCAAACTACAAACCTACTTACAGGTCTGAAATCTAAATCTGTACATGAATGTTCATTTTAGAATGTCATTGAAAAGATAAAATTACCATAAGTAGCACTTTAGAAATAAAAATGTGAGATCCTTGCAGATATCTGCGGAACATATAATCCAGTACAGTGTGCTCAGGGAGAAGCCCTCAGCTGTGGCAGTGTAGAAACCTTTACAGTCGTGTTGTTTGTGCTTCTTAAAAACATGACAACATTCTGTAGAGCATCGGGTGTTGTCATTACATGTTGTGATCTCATTCCAGGGCTGTGATGGCACTGAGCTGCTGGACTGGCTGTTTGATCAAAACGAAGGAATCCTCCGTCACGAGGAAACTGGACACCATAGCAACCATCACACTTGGCCAATCCAAGACGCAAATGTGCGTGACATTGTCGGATCTCTAATGTCTTCCTATCAGCTGTATATTTCATTTGTTGACGTACTCTAGGTGTTTGTTTTCCAAAGATTGTCCCCTTCTTGTCATCTCACGCTGACAGACAGACTAATGATAGCACTTGCGGCGTTTTTCCACCCAGCAGATGCTGCAGCCGGACGAACAGGCAGATGATTACTTTCTAAATGCCCTCCTGAGTGGCAGTGAGTCTGTGTCAGCCTCGCCACTCTGGTCCCCATCTCCCAGTGACAGCGGGATCAGTGAAGACCCTCCTTCAGACCAGATGGACAGTCCTCAGCGTCCTGAGAGCCCGCCTGGGGACACTCAGTACCTCGGCACCAAAGCCCCAACAAAGGCAGCCCTGGAAGCCAACGTCTCCATTGACCTCAGTAAGTCACACATTATAGTTTTCTGTTGAACTATTATTATTTGGTCGATGACACGATGTGAAAAACATCTGTCACAAGGCCCCCAGTGTCCAAATACATGTTATCAGATGTTGTGTTTCTTTTCACCAATAGTCCAAAACAAAAAGGAATCATGTTACAAAGCAGGAAGATATTCATATTTGTTTGAAAATTCACTTGACTGGCATCAAAGCCACAACATCATCATCATTTAATCTGATAAAACTATATTAAACAGCATTTCCATTCATGGCTGTGAGCAATGAACGCTCACTGGAAATGGATGAATTTGAAATACTGCACATGAACTCCAGGATATACATTATTCATGTCTGTGTACAAACGTATTCAAATTATGGAAGATGCTGACGTTTCTGCTGACGAAAAGCACACATGTTGAGGATCAGGCAGAGTGATTAGTATTTGCACAGTTTTCAGGCTCCAAATGTCATTGCTCTACTGTTTTGTTTTGTTTTTTTTTTGGTTGTTGTTCTTTAACACAGAATCCAAACTGTGACGCTGGCGTGTGTTATTGATCTCTGTTTGCATGTGCTCAATGTGTTTCATTGTGTCTGTGCGGGTGCAGACGGCTGGGAGCTCGGCTTCGCAACGGGCAAGACGAGGATTACACAATATCCTTCTGATGTACACAGACCGCAGCTGTCCTCCGGCTTCCCGCTAACTGTCAAAGATCTGCTGCTATCTGGCACACCGGAGCCAGTAAGTGTGTCCTGGTTGTGTTTGATAGGGAAGGTGCAGCCGTGGTGTCTTATGGGTGTTTTTTTTTTTGTGTGTATCTTCCTCTGCCTGCTTGACTCCTGCTGTTTGCCTTTTCGCGTGCATGAGTGAGTTGTGCCTGTGTACTTTGATGGAAACAAGTTTATGACTACACTCCCTGAAATCATGAATTCGCCAAGGGGCAAGGCCCTTTGGAATTGCAAATGAAATTCCTATTTTTAAAACTTAGTCTGTAGGAAGATTTGCTGAACATGCAGCAACTTGGGCTGTTTTTTCCAAACCTGAGGGATTAAAACACAAAACAGTTAGGTTAGCATTCATTGAATGCTCCATGCCATCTTCAATTTGGCTTTTGGTTTAAAATGGTACCACTTTTCATCGAATTATTTGAAACACTGAGTTGAATGGTTTTCCTTTTAGCCTAGTAAGAATATTATAGAACTCTTCCAGCGGGGACCACTATCAGAGTGGTTTCACATCATACCTGCCCAATGCAAGTTCAAATATCGGCCACAAACGCAAAAAAAAAGATCATTTCAATCATTTTTTTTCTCTTAAAGTATTGTATGAATTTTTAAAGATCCTATTGGTGCCAGTCACAGAGGAAACAAATCAGCCTCTTAGGGTGAAAAATAAGTTTTGTGGTTGGTGGAATATACATTTTTTTGGCCAAATTTACACAATCACATAATTATTTTGTATGAGTCTATAAAGGCAGGGTGGTACCATTAAGGAGTATATGTACATATCAATGAGCCTGCACAATTCCAGGACTCTAGCTATTTCTTAAGTTATGGCCATTCAAGCATTGCTCCACAGATTGAAGAAAATGATGCAAAAATCAACACGATCCCACCCCTCTCTCTGACTTTGAAAGCAAAACAAAGACTTTACACGTTTTACTTAATAACATAAGTATGCACAAAACAAATCCAAAAAATATGAGCTGGCGTGACCTTTATTTTAGAAAATTGGTGAATTGAGGTGAATCAACTCTATTCTGATGTCATTTTTTATACCAAAATGTGTTAATTCATGTGATTTTTTTTTTTTTTTAAATATGGAAAAGTTGCAGTTATATAAGATTTCTAACCTTCATTTTGTGGCGAGAAAGTCAGTTTCTCCAGCATTCTCACTATCGTTTGATTCCAAAAAGAAAATATTTCTATAATCGGGTAGAATAATGTAGTGGGGCTTGGGAAACTTGAGGGTATGCGGGGGAGTGGATTTCAGCTCACCGCGGGTATTGATTCCATCTTCTCAGCCCACTTTAAGATGAAGGAGAGAGTGGCAGAATGCTGCTTAGGTTCTCACACCATAATTGCTTTGAGGTGGCCATGAAATGAGAGTGACGGAGGTGGACTGATAGTCATTTACATGCTTCCTATGATGCTCCAGGGAGAGAGAGAGCAGGAAGGAGGTAGTTTAATCAAACATCGGTGGTGATGTTTTCAATATTAGTATTCATATCTCTCCACCAGCCCCCACAGCCATCCCAAAAGTCCATTCAAGAGTTGATTCTCAATGAAGACGAGAAGAAGCTTTTAGCGAAGGAGGGGGTCACTCTTCCCAGCCAGCTACCTCTAACAAAGGTAAAGTGCTTTAATTACCTAAACAATAAGAACACTCATCAGCTCCTACAGTTTGTCCCACAGAGTCTTGAAATAATGTTTTTTTTTAAATCCTCTATTAATCAGTACGAAGAAAGGATTCTGAAGAAAATACGCAGAAAGATTCGCAACAAGCAGTCGGCCCAGGAGAGCAGGAAGAAGAAGAAGGAGTACATCGATGGCCTGGAGAGCAGGTGAAGTTCTAATTAAAACGAGGCCAACAGTGAAAATAATGATGTGTTTTATGCATGTTTAAGCATGTTAACAATAAATCCAGTTACCGGTAATCGTTTCCCGAGACATGAAGCAATTGCTTGATTATTTTCCCGATGTATCCTGAAGGCAGCCCTCGGTCATTCCATTTCAGCAGAGCATGAATGTCACCTTGTCTCGCCGTGATTTGATCCTGGCCTTTGTCATCTATCATTCCCCTCCTTCCTCGGTGTCAGTCGGCTCTCTGCGTTGCTAAATGTCAAGTGGCACCAAATGTTTTTTAACAATGAAAGCTTTTTAAAAAGCAAAAAAGAAAAAGAAAACAATCTTGGGACTTGCTTGATAATCTGTTTTCTCATCGATTTTGTGTCAAAGTCATAGTCTCCTTAATATATTGATGAACAGAATTCCATACATCTGAAATGTAAGATTCTGAACACAGTGGAAAATAATCGAAGACATATATATATAATAAGTAATGAGCCAAAACATGCAAAATCAACTGCATGATCCTGAAGTGGTGCAGTTCAGAAACTCTTCTGTAACATTTGTTTGGTTTAAAAATATCTCTACACATCGGGATGTAATGACAAATTTGTAGTGTCAACATAAGTGAAATTCTAACTTTTTCTGCTGGATTTACCTTGTTCTGCTCCTCCTGTCTCTCCCTTGTGCATAATCCCCTCCAGGATGGCTGCTTGCAGTGCACACAACCAAGAACTGCAGAGAAAAGTGTCACAGCTGGAGAAATGCAACATGTGAGCAATTTTAAAGCAAGATTTCTCTTTAAATTTCCAACCATTTCTTTCTCTGTAATCTCTCGGTGATGTTTGTTATGACATTTCTCCTACTCAGAAACTGCCTTAAGGCATTTTTCTTACATTTCTCTTCCCTCAGCCCCTTGTTAATCCAATTATTTCTGTCTCTATTTTTTTTGTATCATTTCCCTTTTCCCCACATTACTCTACACAGGTCTCTAATGGAACAGCTGCGCAGGCTGCAGGCTCTGGTCATGAATACATCCAGCAAACCAGCCCAGACTGGGACATGTGTACTGGTACGGGGAGTCCTCTTTGTGTGTCCCGGCTGGATTAGCAAGATTCATCATATAATTTTTAAAAAAATCAGATTCACAGCAAACTGACCAACCATTGCAGCTGGATTAGCCATTGAGAAGGCCGGTCAAGATATCAGCACAATGGACAGCGACCAATAAATATTTCCCATAAATAGAAATTCCCAATCTGAACTGAAGTCATTCCCTGTCTTTGATCACTACTTTGGAATAAAGTGCAAAACCTGAAGCAAAACTTTAACAATTTTGCTTTATAATCTATAAATGCAGCATGAGTTGCAGAACAATTGGCTTCACAAGACACATCGTGACAAGCAAATTAGTACCGTTTCTGGATCTGGAAGCACACTCACACATATTGTGTTCATGCCATTGGCCAATCAAAAGTTCAACAATGTAAAAAACTATCTTTTATCTAACTCTCTGTTTCATGACATACGCAGGTGCTCCTGCTGTCCTTCTCCCTAATCCTGTTCCCCAGCCTCAAGCCGTTCTCTGACACCAAGGTCAGCCAAGGAGACTTCAGTCCAGTCAGAAGTGAGTAACCTTCAGCACCAAATAGCTTTGTGCAGCCGCCCGCCAACTAATCCAGCACCTCTCTGTCACAGCTGTGGAGCTTGTTAGAACTGTAGTCTCACCCGCTGCTGGAAAGGTTCTCACCTGCCGAGCCTCACAGCCTGCTCCGCCTGTCTGAGGATTTGCTGTCGACTTAAAACGTTAAAGATTAGAGGCAGTGCACAGAGGGCCAAAGCTGTGTCTTATCATTTAGGTTATTAAGCTATCACTCTGTCGACAGTTTCTAATAAATTACCGTTCATTTTTTACCTTATTAACAGAATTCATCGGCACAAACACCCCCAAAAAGTGTTTCATTTTGAGGCAAGATTAGGATTTGCACAGCAGTAAGGTGTCATTTGTTACCATGAATGGTTCTACAGCCTTGAAATAACAATCACTGCTGCACTTTCTCTGATTGCCAGAGGCTACAAGTTGAACATTTTGAATGTTTTTAGGTTTGAATTTGATACACTTGCGACTGTCTGAATTCACGGAAGCATGGAAGACACACACCCACCTTACGAAATGCCAGCTTAGTCACACAAAGACCAAGCACAGCTGCCCGCAGAGGCTCGGCCTTATTTATTCCCTCCTGTGTGTCTTATTCTCCCACAGTCCAGTCACGGTCCCTGCAGAACCTTCAGGCTTCCCGCGTGCTGCATGTCGCTGACTCCCCGTTCTCCACCGAGGATGAATCGGAGCCCCTGCACCGGCATTTCTCAGGAGACCGCGGATTTGAAGATATCACCGCACTGATGGGGAAGCTGAGAGTGAACCAAGAACAATCCACCGTGGAGCCCATGTCTCTGAACAGCAGTCAGGAGGACAGGATGGGTCATTTCCACGTAGACCCAATTACTGGTCACATAGCTACCGTGACCTTGGATCCCCACCGCTCCGCCCAGCTTCAACCACATGCTGATGACATGTAAGGGAAATGAAGAAAGTAGCCCATATCAACTTCCCAAATTGTCCTCCTAATGGTAGAGCTGGGAATCATCAGGGGATTTTGTTTACACAGACAGGGAAATTAAGTTTTAATCATTCCTGTTTTGCCTTTAATACATGTTTAGTTATTACTTATTTGTAATGCTGTTTTATATCAGTACACAGCTTTGAATCTTACAATTGTTTGTCAGCGTGGACTGCGCGTGCTTTGCCTTCTGGCTTTGATAAAATGCCAGAGTAAATTTGTGTTAGAGGCAGTCAAACACTGGGTAAATAGAGCTGCAATGGTGTGTACAGTTTTGATCTAAATGGATAATTTCTGGAATGTTTAAGGAATTTGAAAGCACGTTTTCTCTGAAGAACGGATTGTTTAAATTCATTCATGGATGAAACTGCCTCCGAATAAAAAAAGATGTCAAAACAAGCTCATACTGTGATCCATGGATTCATTCTCTGTAAGATGTTTTTGGGCTTTAATAAATAAAAAGCTGCTCAGAGCACACAGTGTACCATCTTGCGTGACAGTTCCGCCTCGGAAGATCCAATGACTTGGCGAGCCGAGTCTCAGAGGGCTCGTACAGTAAGTTTGATGGCAGTGGAAACATGTTTCACAGAGAGGGATGCCGAAAACTGGGCCAAAGGTGGGACAGATGTTCTCTTATCTCATGAGTCAGACTTCTTACTCAATAATTGACATGTTGATGTATTTTCTCATGAAGGCAGGCTGTGGTTGATGTCCACAGAGCTCGCTCGCTCTGTGACTTGTCACTGCCAGCCACACGGTCATTGGATGTCAGGGTTCTGCCATTTGGGACAGAATTCCATCCAACATTTAGATCGGACTTGTTCAGGTTGAGATTTTATGTGATCAGCTCGACACAGCTTCATGGAAAGTGTCGAAATTCAATTATGGCATTATCTGAATCTATGATAGAAAGTATCTGGTGCTTTTTTCTTTTTTTGGACTCAACAGCATGATAAAAAAATAAAAAATAAAACATCACCATTCACATTTAAATGTATTCAATGCAAATAATGATGATGATAGGATGGCTGCCCGATGGCTCAGTGATTAGCACCGTCACCTCACAGTTAGAAGATTTCCCGGTTCTTCCTGTGTGGAGTTTGCATGTTCTCCCCGTGCAGCGTGGGTTCTCTCCGGGTTCTCTGGCTTCCTCCCACAGTCCACAAACATGTTGAGGTTAACTGGTGATTCTAAATCGTCCGTAGTTGTCTCTAAGTGTAGCCCTGTGATAAACTGGTGACCTGTCCAGGGTGTCCCCTGCCTTCACCCTGAGCTGGCTGGGATTGGCTCCAGCCCCCCGCAACCCTAGTGAGGATTACAGATGATGGATGGATGGATGGTGATAGGACAACATCTTTTTGTTTGGAAAGAACATAACATTTCATATAGCAATTTCTCTTAACCCTAAACACTTGGTAAAACGTATGAATACATTCGAAGAGTTAATTTGCAAAAACAGATAACCCCATTTTTGTAGATTTTCAGGAAATTAATTTTTTTGTTGTTTGCTTGAGATCATATCAAACTGAAGATAAGTGGATTTGACTCAGTAGATATGACACAGGAGATCCCAAGTCCACGCCCCAACGATTCAGAGCCGTTTGGTTGGCACAAGGGGAATTACCCAATATTAGGTTGGTGGTTTCAGTGTTGTAGCTAATTGGTATGTCTCTACAGACTGGAAACAGGAATTTAATGGTAATTCAGGTTCCTGAGATGATTCAGTCTGGAGCAGAGCGGTGTAGTGCAACAATATGATTACTTCTGGTGAAAGACTGTGTTAAACTGTGAGCTGTTATCCCCATATTTGAATGATTGTAGAATCTTGCCTCCGGCTATGACAGCTGGCTTTTCTGTCTGCCTTCGCGTGCGGCCTTCAAATATGGACAGATGGCAAGTTGAATGAACTGGATTTGTTTTCAAGCACAACCGAGCCTTAAGTAGTAGTTCAGCTTTTGTGTTTTTACAGGTAACACTGAAACAAAAGGATAAAATCTGATTCCTCCAACGTCAAACTGAACTGTTTTCTCATATATTTTTCGAAATGTATGTCTTATTAACTATTCATCTGTGTGGCTCGAGGCTTTCATTATACCAATTCTGCAAACTTAATTATTGTCAACTATGAATTTATTAATGGCTTACTTTGCTCTGGGCTTGTCGGACATTTTTCACCTACCGAAGAGACGACTCTGTATTCTCCAAACTACTCATTTAAAGCCTCAATTTTAACCACGGTGATAAGGAGTGACAGGCACGCTCACCTATAAACTCTCAATATGCTATGTGTCAGCGTAAACCAGGGAGCCAGCTAACTTGCCTTCTCTCTGAGTCTGATCTCCAGCTGGTTTTTGCCCTTTTGTCTTTTATTTGACTCTGTCTGCCTTCGTCTTTAATCAGGGTGAAAGTCTCTTGACCATCAGCGTCTCTAATCAGCCCCTTAACCCAGCGCTTTGATTAACCAGATCCCTATGGAGCCGGGAAGGTTTGTCTGTATATGTCAGCGCCCACTGAGTTTGGGTTGGCCATGAGGGAACGTTTGTAAGACTGAGTGTCTTATCAAAGAGACCACTCATCTTCTTTTTTAATCTACAAATGGAGGTTTTTCTTTGAAGGCGTGACGGCACAAACTTCTTGGTGGAGGATCCCTATAGCACCTCTAAACTTTCTTATTAACAAAATTGCTTTTCCAATTCCAAAACAACAAGCCAGCACAAAGCTTGAGAGGACACAGTTTGATCAATATTTCACACCTCTAAAAAGAAAAAAAAAAGTCCCAGAGTAATTAAAGTTTTATTTCTTTTGTTTTGTTTTGTTTCTTGGTTTTTAGGCAGCGTGCAATGTTCTTTCCTGTGTTTTCAGTGTGCTTTTCACTCAGGGGGGTCTTTAAAAGTAGTACAAGAAAAGGACATGAAATTACAGATTTGTTTTGGTACATTTACATCGATAAAGACGAAATTAGTGATATCTAAAACAAACAGGGAGGCACTGTAAGCGGTAAGGAAGTGTAATAAAAAACTCTTAAACTCTAATCGCACAGCACTCAGTTTAATCTCTAACACCAGAAAATAAATGGAGTGTATGAAAAGTCATTATACCGGCAAGATAAGATGCAAAAATGTAGCTGATTTTGCTTTCAGCTGAGCTTACCTAAAAAATCTAATTTTACCTGCTTCACATTTTTCTGCAGTCTCTTAAAGCCACTCATTTCTGCCTCATGAAGCTCACATCAGCACAGAAACTGATCAGTGACACTGGCCTGGCTGGCGTACGTTGCCTTGTAATGAAGGTTTAAATTATAATAAACATGATCTGGCAAAAAAAAAAAAAAAAAGAAAATCTTAATTGGCTTATTGTAAGGGCATATTACTCGATCTGAGTCACTAATTTGGGAATCAGAGTGAATTCATGCACAACTTAATAGGATACGCAGACTTCGGACGTTTGTGCAGCTCTACAGAAATGAGGAAATTAGGAAATTAGTCATACCCTGTTGCACGTATGGAACTGGCATTAATTAATTTGGTAAGCTAGAAAATGTAATTAAGATGGAATCAAATGAGGCGTAAGTGCAGTTCAAAGGCAGAAAAGCCAACAGGGGTGTACATTTGCATGAAGCCAGATTAGTTTGATTACCTTCCACTATCATGGATATCTCTTTCACATCCATAATACAATAATGTTTCACAATTTCATGTATTAAAACAATGAAGATACATATAATATCTAATATGTGTTAATAGATAGATACTTACAGATATTACACACTAAATAAAACACACTCGTTCAACATTTTAGCTGTGAAAACTTTTGGAATTATACAAGATGTCTCTGTTTTGTTACACAACAGAAATAAAAGTTAGTGCATGAAAAAAAAAAAAACTGTTGCAGACTTGTTGCTACAATCTTTTGTTATTTTCATACACGACACAGTAGCCTGCAAAGATTCACTTTGTTGCAACACAAAGTCCCTGCAGAGAAGCTGCAAACACTAGATGCTGTGTACAGCTTAATTATTATATATCTCAGTGTGTGGGATACGACTGCAGACAAACAATCTGTGTGGATTCATCCATCCAGCTCTGTCTCGTTTGTTGGGCTCCGTAGAAACATTTTGTTTACTCTGTGAACAGCTGGCTTTGGCCAAAGAAGCTTTCAGTTTTAACTTGACAGATTGACAGTCTAACTTTTAACAAGGACACACATCCAAGGAAGAACCAAACACAAGTGACTGACAAATGCGTAAGAACACAACTGTCTCAACTGCATCAGTAATATTTTTCTACAAACTGTTGGTGTTGTTTTCCAAAATTTACCAAAGAAAGATTGTAGACGTGGGGGGAAAAATGCCTTAAAAATCATGATACTTGTTTTAGGAATGTAAACTATGAAAGCACAGACAGTCTGAAGATGTCTAGAAGTCATTCTAATGACTTCTTACTGCAACTCTGATTACTGTGCTGCAGGCTGGATAAGTGCTATAAACTTTGAGTAGGGAGCATTTTAAATCATCCCAGAATCCAGCTACCTTATTAAGATGCTCGGCAATTTGACATAATGTATGACTGGTGCACTCCAAATCTGTGTTATAGCGGTAATCAGTCATAGACAATATTATTAGCTCCCCCTGTTAGGAAGAGAAATATATTTATTGACTGGTTGGTGAAACTGAATGAGAATCCTAGAGAGAGGACATTAGCTTTCCAGTTCGAAAATGAATCATTGGAAATAACAGGCTGCACTTCAGTTCAGTAAGCTTGCATCTAACCTGATGAAAGTGCCTTTGGATGGAGGCGTGTGGGGGGTCGGTGGGGGTGAGTCAACACAGTCTTACACATAAACACACAGTGCAAACAAATGAAGGTTTCATTAACTGGACAACGTGTCACCTCAGAGACAGCGGCTCCACTCGACACGTAAGAAAAGTTCAACAAATACACTTTACAAATAATAAAATGTATCAGTATGATATAACAGCAGTATAAAAATACCATAGAGTTCAAGGTGAGACTTAAAGGTAGGTCTGTTTAAAGCTGCAGGAGGCAGAAATCTGGAAAAGGGAATTTAAAATAAAAGAACAGCAGAATTGGAAACATACCACCCTCCTCCTCCTGCAGCTCCCCTTTCTGCAAGAATTCCCTTTGGGATTAATAAGGTTTCTATTTTCTAAGCTCCTCCCACCAGATGACAACATGCTCGTCCTGCTAAAAGTCAACATCAATGTGTAGCTTGAACCAGGATTCAAGGTCTTTCCCAAGCGGAACTCTCAAATCTAACTTACTGCATCATCTCACCCTGCTCCCACTGTGGACTTATTTTTACAATCTCACATGTGCTAAAGGGGCTGCACGGTGGATTTGGTGGTTAGCACCGTTGCTTCACAGCTAGAAGATCCCTGGTTCACACCCCGGGTAGAATGCTTGGGATCTTTCTGTGTGGAGTTTGCATGTTCTTTCTGTCTGTTCACCAAGTTCTCTCCCACAGTTCAAAACATGCTGAGGTTAATAGGGGGATTTGTCATAGTCTGTAGGTGTGAGTGTGTTTGTTTGTCTCTCTGTGTAGCCCGGCAATAGACTGATGACCTCTCCAGGGTGTCACCTACCTTCACTGGCTGTGATAGACTTTGCCCCCCCAGTGACCCTAGTGAGGAGTAAGAGGTGTATAAATAATGGATGGATGAAAAGGCCTGTGACTGGTTAAAAACTCCTTACACAGACTGGATTTTCTAAAGCATGACAGAAGCCAAATGTTCCTCTAAGATCACACAAATTACATATATTATAACATATACTGAAAGTTTAGTATTGAAGTTTTGACCAACGATGCCAAAAAACCACTGCCTACCCCAGCTTTAAAACTGGTTCATTTTACTGACAACAGATTCTTTTACCTAAATTATTGAACAGATTTATACATTATTAAAAGTAAAACATGAAACTTACCTTTGCATGTTCTAAATGAAGGACAGAAACAAGCTTTAGGGAAAATGGGCACTAGACTTACAAAAGGCATGCATTTGAGCAATGATGTTGGGGTGTAGAATCGCTGCTGAAAGGAACAGACTGAGCTGGCTTTGGCATCTGATTAGAATGCCTCCTGGGCGACTTCCTTTGGAAGTTTTCCAGGCACATCTGACAGGGAGGAGACCTCCATGTAGACCAGGCACTCACCAGGGGGGATTACATATCTCATCTGGCCTGGAAACGCCTCAGGATCCCCCAGGAGGAGCTGGAAAACATTGCAGAGGAGATGGACGCTTAGAATGACCTGCTTCACCTGCTGCCACTGCAACCCGACCCCGGACAAGCAGAAGAAAATGGATGGATGTCGAGGTGTCTGGTTGGAAATGAATGTCTGACAGCCAAATTGCATCCTGAGTGTACAGCCTGTATCAAATATTAGCCTAACAGATGACGATCTGAAATTGTTCCTTTTCCTCTCTGGACTACTAATCTCAAGGTGACTCTAGGTGAACTGGTTGCCATATGCCCAAACATGAGACTGTTATGCAATCAGTATTCAGTAAGTAATACCCATCGCCCCATTGGGGCGGTGTAGTAACCTGTTCATTTATTCAAGGAGACATTCAGAATTCCAGACACAGTGACATCAAAACATATCCATCTAATCACGCTTTCAGGTTTTAATGATTCTGTCAAGCAGGATGAATGAAGAGTCAGAGACATTCTCATGGGTCAGCAAGACGACGGTCACCTCGGCATCGTTGGCACTACAGAGAAAAAGAGTTGTGTCATTCAGTCAGCCTTTGAGCTTGCTCGCTCACTGCAGTCAAATTTATATGAGCAGTTGAAATTGGCTCTCGACTCACACTTGTGTCCTTTCAATCAATACAAAAGAGACACAACAAACAGGACAGTTCACTGTGACACTGCTGCAGTCCAACCAAGCAGCTGTGGCTCAGACAGTAGAGCGAGTTGTCCTCTAATCACAAGGTTAGTGGTTCGATCCCCCGCCCCTGCACAGTCCAGAAGACAAGGCAAGACACTGAACCTGAAGTTGCTCCCAATGGCAGGCAGGCACCTTGCATGGAAGCTCCGTCGCCATCGGTGTATGAATTTGATCTACCCTCAGCGGTACGTCGCTTTGGATTAAAACGTTGGCTCAATGAAATCGTAAGTTTAGCTGGTGACGCTTAATTCCTTCATTAACGATGTCTATCTATTTCACATGAATGATGTGCAAATCAAACATCACTTCGATCCAGTTGGCCATTTGCACATGTGGCCAGTTGCTCTCTCTTTCACTAATGCTCAGACAGAAGACTAAGACAGCATCAGCAGCTGCCTTCACTAAACTGTCAGTGGAAGATGTCAGTACAGTGACATTGTGTATGCTCATACAAACGCTCTAATCATGTTTGTGAAAATTGCTCCAGCTGGACACAAAAGGTTATTCAATGCAATGCCTTCTCGTCGTGTTGGTTTCAAGACAGGGAATACACACCTTATCCCCCTCAGGAAGCAGTCTGTGCAGTACCTCATTCACCACGTCACTGTAGGCGTGTCCGCATAAGCAAGCATTGTCAATCCAGCTATTATTCGCTCTGGAGAGGTCGCCAGCCTAACACAGGGCGAAACTTAGAGAAACTTAATCAAGCACATTCACATTCACACCTACGGACAATTTAGAATCACCAGTTAACCTCAACATGTCGTTGGAAGCCGGAGCAGCTGATGAGAGCCCACGCAGGCACAGGGAGAATATGCAATTTCCACACAGAAAGCAATTGAACCCTCGAGCTGTGAAGCAACCGTGGTACCACCCTCCTCACCATTGCTCTCTTTAGTAAATTATGCGGTTTTGTGCTAGGAATTAGCTGCATATTGTTTTTTATCACTTATCCTGCACCTTCGGTCATACCTGATAGAACTTCCTGATGCACCAAAGCATCACTGATTCACCCCAGAAGTTTCCCACGTCACACGCAACACTGCAGTGCTTTGAGAGGCGACGTCACACACCCAGTCAGTACAACCGGTGCCTTCTGTGAAGTTTCTGACTTTGTGGTTGCGGCTGTGTACAGTATACAAACAGCACCAGGGGCAAAATGAAGAGTTCATTCTGACCGAACAGACATATTTCATATTTCAAAGTTCTAAGTCTGCAGAAGTAGCTTCTTTGCAGTCTGACTGAGGGTTCCACGTGAGGCAACAGAAGAAAGGTTACGCCGCATAACCTTGTAGGGGAAAAACTAAATGTATTTATGCAGATCAGAGTACTTTACATCACCTCAAGCAGTCACTGATGACTTTATTCACATTTCATGTAGAGAGTTAGTGTGAAGTGTCCTTCATACCTGCATAATCGCTCTGAAGATATGGGAAGGGGTTGGTGCAATCTTGTGAAATGACAGGTGCTTATTAAGGAGCCTTTACAGACTTAAACTTCCTGACAGATTTGAACTCTTAGAACATTAAACCAGGCACACTGTCAGTGTCTGCGCATTTGGAAGGTTTCAGGATTGTTAAGATGACAAGAAGTGGGTCGCAACGGATTAAAAGGCTGCAGTCTTTTTCCTTTTTTACACCCTGTTGTGTCTCACAGGGGAGGATTACTCATAGACAAGGTAACAAGGTAATGCACAAGCAATATTTGTTGTTTTAGTCGTTTTTTGGGCAACTACATTGTACTTCAGAAAGTCGATTCTGCTGACACTGACCTCGGCTTCAGTGTTGGGGAACTGTGACAGCAGGTGCAACAGGTGGTGCAACACGTTTCTCCTCATGATGCCAAATATCAGCCAGCAAGAGCTGAAGAAAAGTAACTTTTGATTACAGCGGGTTGGCAGCACAGTGAGAGATAGAGGAAGCACATTATTACTGTCTGGATGGACACAGATAGAGTCGGCTGTCTCATGAGATGAAGTGAAGTAATTCTAAACCAGAAACTCTGTTATATTCATTCTGCCAGGGATCCAAACATTAAGTTGTAATTAAGTTAAACGTTTTACTGACTCTCTTAGAATTATATGTTTAAGATATTTACCTCGAATGATTTGTGCTGATGGTTTCTGCAAAACAATTTTCACTGTTCTGCACATAACAACTTGCTTATTTGGTGAGAAAATAATTCACCTTGGAATTTGGGTTTTGTTGAATATTGATAATCTAATAAAATAAGATTAAATGAATGAATGAATCATTTCTCTGTTAGTAATTTTTCTGACAGTGTAATAAACACAAATAAATACATGTAATAATGTATAATATATATAAACTGATAGATAAATAGATAGATGATGGATATGTCTCAGCACCAAAGAGAAAAAATAAAGAAAGAAGATGCCTTAAAACAATAAAAAATTAAAAATAAAAAAAAAAAGATAATAATGTAGGGAGAAAAAATACAGTAATTTTCTATAATTAAAATACATTTTTCAATGATCATGTGTATTTTGGGGCTCTTTTATGTTTAATAAAGGATACTTACATGTATAAAAACTGGGAAATTACAATATAATAACACAATGGATAATGAGAACACATTTAATCAACATTTTCATTCTTAAAACTTACGTAATTGCACAAGCTATCTCATTTACCAAATAAATGAACGTAAAATTACAGAGTCAACACAGCAGTTTCTATTAATTGTCATTAATTGTATGTCATTTTAGAAATATGTTTAAAGAAATAAACTTGAAGCTCCATCTGTTAAACAAAAAGGAAATATTTGTGAATTAATGACAAATCTGTAAATATGTATTAACTGTCTTTTTATGTTTAAAAAAAACATTATTTATTCACTTATAGGTTTTTAATGCCATTTATATATTTAATACATAAAGAAATCTGTAAAAGAAAAAGAAGAATGGAAATTCTGTTACTATTATTATTATTATTATTATTATTATTATTATTGAGTGTATGTATTTGTATGTATACGTATTTGAATGTTGTGTCCTTGATCCTTGTCCTTCACCTGCAGACTGCTGACGGTCACATGTCAGTGCAAGTTTCCTCCGCACTTTTTTTTTTCTCATTTTACGCACATCTTTTGTCTCCACGTCTCCCAAAGCTTCCCTCTGAAACCGGCTGAGCACAAGCAGGTCCCGGTGTCGTGTCAGAATACATTAAGCTTCACCCCTGACGGACATTCTGGAGACTTTGATGTGGCTGCGCTTATCGGAGCGCGGATTCGCTCTGCTCCAATCATCCGGCGTCGACCGCGCGACGGAGCCATGCGCGTTCACGTGGAGCCTATAAACGGACGTGGCGCGCAGGGAGCTGTGAGTTGTCTTAGAGCACTGAGACGAGGATAATCGCAGCAGAGGATGGCATCTGCAGCGCTGTGGGATATAACCTGACACAGATAAGACAGGGATGCTGAAAATGTCATCTGCATGTTTTTTCTCTCTCTCTCAGCTTCCCAGCTTGGCCGTTTAAGGTGATGTGTGAGAAAGAGAGTCCAGCCATGAATGAAACTGGAGTTCAAACACTGGCTCCAGAGCCATGTGAGCAGCAAATACTACAGGAGGACCACAGTGGAAACTGCAGCGGAGGTTCCACCGGCAACCTGTCGCTGCACTGCTGGCTGCAGCTCCTCACCAGGGAGTCTATCATGGAATTTCAAGGAGACAGCTCCAGTGTGGTGGTGCGTGTCATGATAGCATGTGTGTACTCTATAGTCTGTGCACTTGGGCTGGTGGGAAACTCATTGGCTCTGTATCTGCTGCACTCACGTTACAGGCAGAAGCAGTCATCCATTAACTGCTTTGTGATGGGACTGGCTATCACTGATCTCCAGTTTGTTTTGACTTTACCTTTCTGGGCAGTGGACACAGCCCTGGACTTCCGCTGGCCGTTTGGCCGCGTGATGTGCAAAATCATCAGCTCTGTCACCACCATGAACATGTACGCCAGTGTCTTCTTCCTCACAGCTATGAGCGTGGCACGTTACTACTCTATCTCCTCTGCGATGAAGATGCACAGCCGGCGGGCAGCAGCCGCCAGGGCCAAGTGGACGAGCCTGTGCATCTGGGCAGTGTCTCTGCTGGCCACTTTGCCTCATGCCATTTACTCCACCAGCGCCCAGGTGTCAGATGAGGAGCTCTGCCTGGTGCGATTTCCAGACTCGGGCAGCTGGGATCCACAGCTTCTTTTAGGTCTATACCAGTTGCAAAAGGTCCTGCTGGGCTTCCTTATTCCTCTGATAATAATCACTGTCTGCTACCTGCTGCTGCTGCGCTTCATCCTCAGTCGACGCATCGCAGGTGTAGCAGGCCCAGAAGTAAAGCAAGGCCGGCAGAATCGGCGCTCCAAAGTCACCAAATCGATTGCCATCGTGGTTCTATCCTTCTTTCTGTGCTGGCTTCCCAATCAGGCCCTGACGCTGTGGGGAGTGCTCATAAAGTTTGACCTTGTGCCCTTCAGCAAGGCTTTCTACAACGTGCAGGCCTACGCCTTCCCCCTGACAGTGTGCTTGGCACACACCAACAGCTGCCTCAACCCTGTGCTCTACTGCCTGATTCGCCGGGAGTTTCGTGCAGGCCTCAAGGAACTTCTCCTCTACGCCACGCCATCCTTCAGGAGTTTGACCCATCTGCTGCGTCGCAAGGCCAAAGTGGCCGAGGCGCCACCTGTTCTGGTTTTGGTCCAAATGGATGTCTGATTGGGATGACAAAGGAGTAAATGACTAACCCACAAAGCAGACTGCTCCACTGTACTGTTTATCTGGAGCTGTTTACCGTGAGGGTACATTTGCTTCAACCCTGTCAACACAGGAAGTCCCATTTCTTTCTGGCTTTTGAAAACATCATAATCGTACCGCTTCACACAGTGGGATGTGCCCCTGCTGTGTTCTTAAAGATTTGCTCTGCTGCAGATCTTTTCATTGTTACAGTGGCTCTCTGTTTCGCTCTCTGTGCCTCTGACAGGCAGCACAGCTCTCTGGTAATGTGTCATGAACATGTGTAGTTTTTAATCACAAATGAGACTTGAATAGTTGCGTCACTCAGACACAGGATGTCTAATGAGGAGATTTGTTGGTGCAGGCTTGTTCATTTTCTCTTACTGTACAATAAAAATGGAGAAAATTAAATCCAAACACATAATAATATATTTTTTAAAAAGGCCACTAAAAGACTACAAAAGATGAGAGTAACTGAAAAGCCTGTGGGCACATATTTGTGGAAAGCCTGAAAAAAATGGAGCAAAAGGCATCTGTGCAGTTTGTTTTTCTGGGTTGTAAAGAATCACGTACGTGTTGTTTGGTGCATTGTCTTGGGAAAGTGATTCCTGCCTGAAGTGTGAAAGCTTACAAGGCAAGTAGAAGGTACAAAACGTATCAAAAGCTTCAGTATAATGAGTGTAATAAGTGAAATAAGTGCTCTCCTTGTGGAAACCTTGAAGGATTTTGAGCTTGGGGGAGATTCGCGTGAGATTTATACCCTTGGTGCGACACATGAGACGTGAGCTGAGACTGTGTTGTATGTTCACGAAAATGTATGATCAATATCTCTCCCTCTCTTGTTCTCACTGAACGTACACAGCTGCACGCACATTGGTAGCTGCAGACGTGACAGACTGGGCTACAGGATGAATAATTTAGAGTTCCCCTATAATTTGCAGCACATTCAAACCAGGCCATTCATTCATAAAAATAAGGCATTCCTCAATGGACAAGACCATCCATGGCAACACCAGCATGTCCATCTCTGTTGAATTATACTGTCATACTGCAGGAGCGCAGAACCGAGTAACATGTAATGATGTGATCCTCTGTGAATATGTTGTCACTCTTGTGTTTGTGACCGTGACCATAATCATGATCTTTTCTAGAAAGGCACTTGTCAATTTGATGTTTTAATGGAACATTATGTTTACTGATGCATTGTAAATGAAATGAAGATTAAAATTGAAAAAAATAAAAAAAAAAAACCCTCTCAGCTTGAACTATGTGGGATAATTGGGCCATTCCATCTTAGAATTCAGATCACATACATGGGGGAGATAAATTAGGCAACAGAGGCGGAGAGAATCTGAAAAATAAAGTGGCGCTAATATTGATGCGAAACAATCCTGTGCTGGCGGGAGGGCATCAGTCAACAGAGACCCACTTCTCTGTTCTTTTATTAATGAGGTTTAATGTTTTCATTCAGTGTTTGCGCAGCAGCTCTTCAGTCACTAACAACATCAGCACCGCGCTGCAGAAATAATCAGTAAACAAAGGTGCTGACAGAAGTGCTGTTTACTGGAATCGCTGTCTGATAGAGGAGGGAGCTTTTCCTAATCCGATCTGATGAGCTGGGATAAAATCAGATTTTCGCTCTTCAGCAAAGCTCTTCTGACACGGCGTATAGTAAAGCCCACTCCAAATATTTTAACATCAATACCAAATAAAATATTATGGATGAATTTGAATTGTTTTCTTGCCTTTCTCATGTTTTTGTGCATCGTAAAGCTTATGTTTATGTTATATATTGGTATATCTGATTGTTATAAAAGCCTGGAAACAAAAGCAGTTCCCTCAGACAACCAGGGCCCTGCAATGGCCCCAGTAAATTTATGCGAATGTGATTAATCGCTAATTTGTGCGGGCATACTGCCCAGTACATTAACATGTAAGGGCATTAGCGGTTCTGCATTATGCACTTATCTGATGTTCAAACTTGCATGGTGCCGCATGTTAAAACTTGTATTAAGACCATTTATTCTAATTTCATTGTTCTGACATGGTGCATATTCCTGGATAGATTTTTTTGGTCAAGTTGCTCTAAACTGGGTGACACACAGCAAACCTGGAGTCAAGTAATATTCCAGCCAGCATTTCTTGGTTTCCGAGGCTCAAGGCAAAATATCAGTATTTGTATTCTGCTGTATGCTGTGCTTGAAAGCAACCTGGCAAATACACAATGCACCAGGAGGGATAGGAGGGGGCTCAACAGAGGCCCCAGCTCATTTTTTTGCTCCAAAGATCTTGGTAGGTTAACCTTGCTACGATGGGAACAGAATTGTTTTCAGCAAATAACAGAGTCAGTGACATTGTGAAACCTTTCGTCCATATATTCAGTCAGGGAAGATGTAGAATGACCAGTTTTGAGTGCAACTTTGTTTAATGTTTAATGTAATGGTGCTGGTAAATCGTAGTCTTGTGGGCTTTCATACATAGAAGTCAAGATAAAGCTGAAATATCAGCTAGAAAGCTTGAGTAAAGATGAAATATCTGTGCTTACCAGGAATTCTGATAACAGAGCTTGTCTTGAACAGAGTTGCACCCACTTAAAGCTGTACGTGCACAAAGAGCACATCCAGAAGACTTTGCATGAACCCGTTCCTCTGCTTCACTGCATTTATCATGTGTGTCAAAGCCAAGGGTTTATCTTTTTATGTTTGATCCACTGTTGTCATTTTTGGAAGCTCACCTTTGTAATTACCCGTACCAGCATGACAGAGATTTCTACTATTAACATGTGTATTCTGAAAAGCCTGCTTGGCAGTCTGCAGAGAATGGTTTGAGGGTTAGCCTCATTGCAATTAAAACCGGCAGGCCTCCTGGCCAACAGCCAAATGACCCATAATGAAAACTGAGCATGCAACGCTCATGAAATGATAATGAACAAGTGCCATGTAGATGAAAAACTGTGGTGTTTTTGTATTATTTTTAAAAGTTCTTTCATCCCCAGATAGCAGCTGGAGGGAGAAACTGGAGTAAGTTTGGGTTGCTTTTTTTTTGCATCTGACCTATATTTTGCCAGGCTGCATTATTTTTGTTTTGTGCGGGTAGCCACGTACACAAAGATAATTTTCACTCTGCACCTCAGTTTGGCAACAAACTAAAGGTGGATTTCTATGAGTTTAATAACCCTTGGTAGCATGTTCTGCATATAGCTGGACTTAGATGATGGATATAGCACAGGACCCGTAACAAGCCAGAGGTAGCCCAGAAATAACTGCACTTTGAGCAAATAAATGTTCAAATCAATAGCTGAGAGGAAATAGAACAACTGCTAAACCTTCTTAACAATGAAAGGACAAAGACGCCTGTGTAGCAGGGCACAGTGGACCGGCTGACTCACAGACTTTGAGCTCTTATTGTTATCACTGCACTGCTGAGTTTATCTTTTATATTACATAATGCTTTGACTGTAATAAAACTGGGGGATTTTCTTGCACACTCAGAGAATGCACTCACATCTGAGTTCAAAGCGTTTTTAAAAGGGTCATGCAGAACTCCAGAGCGTCTTTTTTTTTTTTTCATCCCTTCTTTCATCTCTTTCTCACTCGCTTACAGGACAAAGTGCCACTTTCATTACATTAAAGTGCAGTTCTGCAACAGCTGTTTTTTGAGTTTTAACAGTAAGCTAATAAACCTGTCAACATGCCATTCATGTCGCGCTGTTTGATCAATACACATCTAAGCTCCCCCTCGGGACCGGAAGTGGTAGTAGAAGGTTGCATGCCACCCTCCGCGCTGACCTTTCTCTGGGGCCTAATGATAGCTGAACGACACCCGCATCTTTGGAATATTTAATTGTCCCTCATTAGCGGTAAACATGCACACTCAAGAGAGGCAGAGTGACTTTTTCCAACGTGGATAGGAGATGTTAGAAAAAGGTGAGACACATAGAGTGTTAATGCCACGTAGTCTACATCAAAAGCTCCTGTGGCGAAAGAAACCCCACACAGCTACATTGATTACCTATTCGTGTAGGGCAACAAACTGGGCTGTTCCTGGGGGTGTCACATATGCAGGGGATAAAGTCCTCATTTGCTCACTGTAAGAAAGTAGAGCACGAGGAGGCTGTTGAAAATGCCTGACAACAAAGGAGATTACACCCACCTTTAACTCTCTGAATCCCAAAACCTTAAAAGGCATGCTGTCGTTTGAAATTAGCTGAAATGACACCACGAATCACGGCTAGAAACCGCAAAAACAGAAAGAATCCTTTTGATTTTCAGCTTTCTGGTGGTCATTAAACTAATCATGTGTGACATGCAGTTCAAAAATCACCACATCTAAGCATGAAATCATTACATTACATCAAAATCACTTTATTCTACATGTCTCCTATGAAAATGTGTCAGAGGTAAAATGTTGGCTCTAGCTCAGGGGTGGGCAATCCTGGTCCTCGAGGGCCACAATCCTGCATGTTTTAGATGTGTCCCTCTTCCAACACGCCTGATTCAAATGATCAGGATCATTATCAGGCTTCTGCAGAGCTTGATGATGAGTTGATCATTTGAATCAGGTGTGTTGGAAGAGGGACATGCAGGATTGTGGCCCTCGAGGACCAGGATTGGACACCCCTGCTCTAGCTGGATTCTACAAAAAAAATCTGCCATCCTTGATGCAACTAAAAACACTATTGGTTAATCAGCAGCAACCAACAGTCAGTTTCTGCAACTTTTTGGCAAAACTCGGCTGAACTGCAGGCTGTGTTTACACAAAGCATGGAAACAAATTAAAAAATTAAATTAGTACAATATATGTTGTGAGTAGAATCACCTTTTTTTTTTTTTTTTTTTCGATATTATTAACAGCTATGTTGATTTCTGACACATTAACTGTGTCATACTGCATAAAAGACATCCTGAGTATGGTTATGCTTTTTCCATTGAGGTGCAGGATTTTATATTGCAATAAAAAAATGAGCCCAAACAGAGAAAAAAAGTGGAACAAAAAAAAAAAAAAAAAACGCCCCCAGAAACCAGCAGAGGTTCTGAAAATTAATCAAAGTCAGTGTGTGCACAGACAAACCTTTATTTCTGTTTTTTTAGTACTTTCCATTTTCTTTGTCTCTCATTTTAATAAACTTTCCTTATCTATTAATTCTAAATGATAGCTTTTTTTGTATGTTAATCGCCCATTTACGAGCAATCATCTCAAAAACGAGAATTGCACCCCTAATAAATATATACTCACTTTCCTATCACTTGCCAGCCAGGAAATCATTTTCCTGCAGGTCATAACTAATCAATCATTCAAAGCTTCAGCTTACTCTTTGTGGAAGCCGCTTTCATTCCCCAAATATGTATTCCCCACATTTGGGATTTCAGACACATCTCTATTCAGTCGACTAATCTATTGGTGGCCCCATTTCTTCTGGTCATATCCAGCTGCACAGCCACAGCCATACCATCCAAAGTCCGTCACTGGATTCAATTTATTCCTCCAAAGCAACAGAAATGTGCTTACCTCTCTGGCTATTAAGAGGTCTCATGAGTGCTTAGCGATATCACAGAGTTCATATTCAATTCTGACTCTTCCCCCAGTTTCCTGCTATACTATAATAGCTCCACTTATACATTCCTCATTTCTCAATCTGCCAGCTTTTCTGCCAAAGGGGCTCTTTGCCCAGTGTGTGCATTGCCTGGCTGTGATTTAAGCAAACAAGGACACTTGTGCCATCTTCATTTGGCAAACTTTGATTACTCATTTCGCTGCTGCTGCCCACACAGAAAGCCTGAGACTGAAGATTATCGTTTGGAGGAAGAGTGCAAATAGACTCCTGTTTGCACAGTCATGTGTAAAAGTAAGTACATGGAGATTGTTGGCTTTTTGACATACTTGGACAAGCGAACGTTTGATCCTCTTTGAAACAGTGCCTGGAGATAAAAGAGGTGTATTTGAACACAACCTCGAGGAAAATTAGCTTTTGAAATCATTTATTTACCAAAAATATGAATTCTTCTGTGAGAAAAGGGGCCTCAGAGGCTGACGTTGCCCTACGGCAGACAGAACTTGTCAACCAGTGTCTGACATTGACCACTCGCACAAGTCATATATCCCTTCGGCTGTAAGGGATGTCTTGCTTGTAATTGCCTCTTTGAAGGGCAGTACAGAAAAAGCTGCCTTTGGTCTCTGCAAAACATCCATCACAGGTGAAACAACTCCATCCCTGGTTCGTCTGTCCAGAGCACAGAAATCCAAGACGCCTGGTCTCTGCTTGCATGTTCACCGACAAACTGTGGTTTCGCTCTAAGTTTGGTTTGTTTTGTTTTTTGACAGAAATAGCTTCCTCCTGGCATGCCTCGGGTCAAATCTTTTCAGATTGTCGACGCAGGCACTTCAGCATCAACAGGTGCAAGAGCTACCTCGAGATCCTGTGAAGAAACTTGGAGACTTTGTTTTTGCATCAAACGAACTGCTCTTGAGACAATTTTGCCAGGATTTACAGGCGAATTGGCATTTATTTCAGATAATTTGGAGATTTTTTTAAAAAGTTTTGATAGACTCACTGGCATTTCCTGAAGCTCTTGGAGAGTTCTTTAGATCTTATCATGATGATGATGCAACACAGCTCAGTAGCAAAGAGAACACCAGAACCTTGAAGTTTAAGTTACACAAGCTTCCCTCCCTAAGGAGATGAAACGGGCGTGACATGTATATTTATGAAAATGGCCACAAAATGTAAAGTGTCATATCTTGAGTCTGCCATATTTGTTAACAAACTCTGTTCCAAAGACAATTGCCTGTCCAAATACGTCACAAAAAAAAGCAAACAACTTCCACTTGCTAATTCACTCGACTGTATTTTATCAGAGCGGAACTCCAAAATGCTATTTCCTAGTAAATTCTTCGCTTTTCTCTCGTCTTGTCTGACTCTCTGCTTGTTTGAGTCACTCAAACGTCTTGGCAGCTTTTCGCCCTGCATGATGTTCATATATTGCAGGCATCACAGAGAGATAAGATTCAAGAAACTGATGTCTTTTATTGCACCCCGGGGGAAACAAGTCAATGTCAAGCAACCCCTCTTTGAACCTGAAATCCCAGCAGATTAACAAGGAAGGTTGAGTTATAGTGTCGCTCAGCAAGCATCCCGAAAATAGATCAGAAAATGTCCCAGGTAAGTTGGAGGTTACGTTCACCGGGAAGCCTTGGGTTCAACGTCAATATGTAAGTCAAGAAGATGAGCATCCCGCATGTTGTCACTGATGCTTTTTTTAGTGGTATGCATCTGACAGCGGAGAAGAAAAAGTGTGTCTTTGTGTTCTTGTCAAGTCTTTGATGATGACGCAGAGGTTCATTTCGGGAGAAATACAGAGTGAAGTTTAAAACTGAGACATGCCTTTTAAAAGATCAAGAGTCTGGGACCATTCATGTGTCTTTGTGTTGATTTTTAGCAGTTGGAAACTTTACTTTGATCGTCGTCCTCATTGAATGCCTCAGCATGCTAACATTTGCTCATTAAATAGAAAGTACAGCTGTAGCTGAAAGCATTGTCATTAATTTTGCAGTAGTTTTTACTCGATGATGGGGCTAGTTGAAAGAGTATCTCCGAAGTTATTGCAGTTTCTCCTGTCGGGGACATAAATGTGTGCACTGAATGGTTCGGCAGTTTTTCACATCTCACTTAAAATCACAAATGTCAGGTTCATGGTGGTTCCAGGGGAAAAGTCTGGGAAAGAAAAAGGTCATTAGAATTCATCTTCAAGATAGCATGAAGGTCTGCACCAAATTTCATGGTACTCGCATGTCATAGTTGTCAAGACGTTTCACTAAAAATAAAAAAATGTCAACACGCTGGTGGTGCTGGAGTGGAAGAGGATCACAGGGGATGTCATTCATCCAGAAACGTCTGTACTGTGAGATAGTCTCAATCAAAGTGACGGACCGGACGACTGGCAGACCGACGTTTCCGTCCCCGGAGATAAAACGGGCTGAGGCTTTTTACATTTAACAGACATGTTCTGTCGCAAAATTTCGACTGACCTGCGTTCATTTCACAAAATAATCCACCTGCAAACACCTCTAGTGACTTGTTCAAAACGCTGCCGCTTGACTACTGACAAACACCAAGAAGAGAGAACGCATTACTTTGATTCTTGGATCCCCTGCACTGGTTTTCAGTTGAATATAGAATTTGTTACTTATTGTCTGTAAGTTTCAGAATGATCAGGGCACAAAATATATCAGAACCTCGTAGGTGTTTTTGAGATCTGCAGGGACTTTTCACAGTTAGTGTTGGTTCAGATGAGACACGGTGAAATGTGTTTGGTCATTATTGTGCCCACTGCTGGAACCAGCTCTGTAGCAGGGTTTTTGTAAAACTGAAAATCCCCCCCCCAATAGAAAAAAACATTAATATACACGACCTTGTTTTTAGAAAAAAATTCATCCACACCTAACCGCATTAGTGCATTTTTAAGCACATTCATATTCTACATGAGGATTCACAGGACAGAAGCGACGACCGGGACATACGGAAATGGTCGCGCCATTCCTCCGGGAGCACGATTTCCATCACAAAGTTCTCCAACCAGCTGGCAGTGCATCCCGGTCTGACCCAAAACCGGCACGGTTGTCTTTGACGGAGAACATGCCTCGGACGTGGAATGGCAAGGTGGTGGAAAATAACCGTCCTTAACGCCGTCCTTCGCCTGTGTTCTTGTACATGGAGCAGTATCTGGGCTTGTAAAAACAAGCAAGCAAAAAGCGCCTGGACAAGAGAAACACAGTTTTGAGGGCGTCCACGCTGTTTCCAAATGTAAACACAGGTCACATATATGATGTGAAGAACATATTTTGTTGCAGGCAGTGACGTTTCGAAACCTAAAACCTGGTTATTTATGTCCACATGCAGACGTATAAATGGAGGATTTGCAAATCTTCACTTTCAAGAATCATTTTTAATGCCGTAAATGTGCGTTTTCGTGTGGATGACAGGCCAACTCGTAGAAAAATATCTTCGTTTTCTGAGACCTCAGATTTGCCTCAGATGAAGCCACTTTTAAAAGTAAGCTGAAGAGAGTTTCCCTTAGTTTTATTATAAAATCTGGTCAAAACTGCCAATAGTTTAATTATGCTTTGCCAGTGCTTTTATTATGCTTGTCTGCACTTTTGTTCTTACCTCAATTTTTTTTTTTTTTTTTTAAATTTCACTGTGTAATTTATCTTCTATTCATTTTTCTTACCGTTTGTCTTTTTAGTCAAACAACTTAAGTTATTCCATAATATCTGTGTGCACTTGATTCAAATTGTAGCAGAAAACATACAGAATGGCCCTTTTTTTTCTACCTGGACAGGAAGTGTAGGCAGGAAGTGAGGCGATGAGGCAGACACACCTGTGAGCTGAGCTGCTGCTAACAAAGACAGGATGGACAACAACAGAGAGAAGTGAGAGGGCCAAAAGAAACTGAGTGTTCAAGAAGATCTTTTCCTACTCTCTGCAAATTTGCTCAGAAGAGTCATATGTTAAAGTAAAGAGAGTAGTTTTAGAACCCTTCCTGGTCCATAAGAAACTGCTGGCTGTATCTGAGCAGGGCTGGATGTGCATCATTAGACCTTTTCAGCTGCTCGGACGTCGGATCCTTTTGTTGAACCCTGGTTGAGGTAATTACTCCTGTTTTTTTTTCTGTCCACATCTCCAGCTTCTCCTCTTTCTCTTGCTTTAATTTTGCACCGTCCCTCACATGAACCTTTGCTACCTCATGTAACTTCACCCACAACCCCCAGAACTGATCTGAACTGGTACAAACTGAAGTGAACTGACCTTTGCTACAATTCTAATTTCTTAAACTGACATTATTTGGATTACTTTTTTTCTCAAATAACTCAGAAGCTTTTTAAATTTCTATATCATGACACTGAAACAGAATTAGTTTGTTCTGTTTCTGATTTTCAGTTGATATTCTGTTGAGCTAATTAGCTTTTATCTTTCATATTTTTGTGACTGATTCTGATTTGGGTTCTATTGAAACAATTTAAAAGAATTGATTGGCCATGGTTTTCTTCTGTCTTGTGCTTTGTAGTTTTGTCGCAAGAAAATTAAGATTTCCAGGCTACCCGCCTAATTAGTTATCTTTAAAGTGACAGCTGGAGAATAACCTTTATCCTCGTGTCTGGCTCCCAACTCAGCTTGAATATGAGAGAAACCTCTACGTTACAAACTTTTCTGTGCTGTTTTTGATTTGTCTTGATGAATTGCTTTATTATATTCTATTGCATTTTATATTTTATCTTCTACATGCTTCCCCCCCACTGCTCTTTGTCTGTGTATGATGACGTGTTACATAAATAAACTTGCTTGCCTGCTTGATGAACTCGGTCACATTAACTGCTGCCGTTTCTGACCTTTCCCTGCTGATGGTGATCTGGAGAAACAATAGAATCTCTAAATTACCAGCCAGCGATTCCGGCTTTATCTGTTCTCTCTTGCCATGTAATGAAGCTGAGGTCAACGCACAAAAAAAAAGAGGTTTAGATCCACCAAACCAAAGCAGGACAGATCCTGTCACCCATGTCTGGCTCCATTATTATCACACACACCAGGCGAAGCTGTGGAGGGAGGAGGACTGAGCCCACATCAGTCTTATCCTCCTGCAGGTACGCTTGTCAGGTGTGAAACACACATTTATGACATCTTGTCATTTTGTCACCCTGTTTGTGAATAATAGATGTTGAATGTGATTATGTTAAAGAAGGTAATTAGTTACTGTATGTATTTATAGCCACGTTAGCAGCATAGCTTCAGCCCTATTTGATGGGAGACCATGACATGTTTTACCAGGACTCATGGCTATCAGAGGATGAATCCAACAGAATAGAATAGAATAGAATAGAATACAATAGAATACAATAGAATAGAATGCCTTTATTGTCACTATGCACATGTACAATGAGATTAAGAGCAGCTCCTTCAGTGCAACATAGAATAAAGAACAAAATAAAGAGCAAAAAATAAAAAACAATTTTTAAAAAAAGACTCTCCAGGTTGACAGTTCAGGGTTTCAGCAACTTGTCCTGACAACCATAAAGAAACTATTTTGGATGCATAAGAATTGCATTTACTCTGCCTAAAAGAAATAATTAATACATGTGCAATTTTTTAAGTGTAGATATAAATATTAAGATAATAAATTAAAGAAAAATCTATTTTACATTTGGTTTGCAGTTTGTAGCGTTACATGTTTCAAATATCTTGAGTTAGCATTTTCTCAGTTACACCGTTTTTTAAAATCCTGTAAAATAGAGAAAAAAAAGAAAGAAAATATGAAAATTTAGCATCAAGGGTGCTAGAAGAAAAAATACATTAAACAGTGGAATACTATACCGTTGAAAAGCAGTAAAAACTTTACAAATATCAGCGAATATCTGTATAATATTGATTTTATTTTATTTTTTTTACAGATTTATATATAGCCAAATTAAAAAAACTAAAAAAGAATTTTACTAACACACATTGTAAAACAACAAAATACTATTTGTAAAAATGTGGGTTTTTTGGGGGTTTTTTAAGGCCAACATTATGTACAATTCTGGCCTGTTTTTTTTGTTTGTTTGTTTGTTTGTTTGTTTGTTTTGTTTGTTTTTTAAAGTCACCATGTAAATTAATCTGGATTTTTTTTCTCTGTGGTTTTACTAAATATAATCAGTGATGTAAGAAAACCGTTCAACAAATTTTTAATTACAAACTGTTTTTAAAAAATCTGTAATGGCCCAGGGCTGCTCATCGTGACAATCATGGGTTGCTGCTACCACCCGCAGGTACCGTAACCATGTTGTGCCCTGAAATTGATCATAACTCAGCAACTCTGATTTTATTTCACGGAACCTAAACCAGAATCAGCTCAACACAACAGGGATTCAGTCTGATTTGTCACAAACACAGAACTCAGTGAATGTTTCTGGTTCTTCGTAACTACAATAAATAAAACAATCAGTTCAGAGTTCAGAGAGCAGGGCGAGTCCAGCTGCTTCACTATATGTGAGGCAGCCGCTAACCCTAACCCTCACATATATAACTTATTCAGAGTGCAGCTGATAAAGATTTATTAGACTATTGATAAAATACCTGCCAAAGTTCTTAAAAATCCAAACTGTTTAGTCGTATGTGCCAAATGTAATTAACTGATTCTGAAACTGTGCCTCGGTTATCGGTAGTAATAACTCATGTCATTGACAGCAACTGCTTAAGGGAATGTAGAGCGCATTGTGCGTATGTTCTGGCTCAAGGTCTGAATCTAATACATAAAGAGTGGGTGCCACACAGGATCCCAGAGACAACACGCACACACACTTACTTTGTGTAATTGTTGTGAAGTTCTCTTTTACAACCTGTTTTGTGAAGGACTGAACATTTGAAGGTTATTTTAAGACCTTCTTGGGCTTTGTCAACACGTACACAGGTGTTTTTAAAAAATGCAGCTTTCTCTATGTATTTTGGCCTTTTGTTCACCCGTGAAAGCAGTTTCAGGTCACTGAAAAGGGACCTTTCGAAAAACTCCTTCCAGAGTGAAGATTTTCCAGAAACTTTGCAGTGTTGATGTGTCGACAGGAAGAAACGGAGACTTTTGCAAAACGATGGCGCAGACGCCCACATTCGCTTCCTGACTGGGTCCCTTACCGATTGATCACATGACTTTACAGCTAAGAAGGCAGCACTCTTCTTCCTTGTATACACCAGCCTGTGCATTCCCAGTGTATGTGCATGGTCATGTAATACACATGTTGGTATGAAAGGGGAACCCATTCTGAAATGCTCATCTGGATGGAGAGCTCTCTTGTTTTAAAAACGCATTTTTAATTGACTGATGTGAATGTAACCTTGGGTGCATTCAAATACTTTTTTTTTTCAGACTCTATAGAAACAGATTTAGTCCATAACACAAGGTACATCAAATCTTCTTCTGCATCTGGTCGGATTTGCAGCATGAAAACCAACATGCTTATCTGCCCATTTTATGTGACAGTGTCTAAATCTTGAGCTGGAAACAAACGCACCGATGAGGGTTTATTTTGCACAACAGACGTTTGATGGTCAAAGGTTAAGACACAATGTTATGATGAAGTACTTTGTCCCAGTCGTATCCGTCCTGGATGCAACAGTACATACTTTGTAGGGCAGCTGCAGTTCATATTTAAAGCAGGAGAGAAAGTATGCGATCTGGAATGCAACCCGCCATTCATCCATTTTCTTCTGCTTATCCGGGTGTTGTGGTGGCAGCATGCTAAGGATTGCATTCCAGACATCCCTCTCAGCAGCGATGTCTTCAGGCTCCTTCTGGGGGATCTCGAGGCCTTGCCAGGGCAGATGAGATATGTAATCCCCACGGCGAGTTCACGGTCTACCCCGAGGTCTCCTCCCAGCTGGACATGCCTGGAAAACCTCCAAACGAAGGCGCCCAGTAGGCATCCTGATCAGATGCCTGAACCACCTTCAGCTGGCATGTTTCAATGAGAAGGAGCAGCGACTCCACTCTGAGCTCCATCTGGATAACTGAGCTCCTCGCGCTATCTCTAAGGCTCAGCTCTGCCACCCCACGGATTAAACTCATTTCAGCCACTTGTAGCTCCCGGCTCGCGATTTCAGTCACTGTGCCTCCAACATAGTTCAACAATGCTGACCGACTGGCTCGGAATTTCGCGCATTTGGATCTCCAGGATATGAAAAACGTTCAGATGCTGACAGGCAGATAAATGTACAACGAGTACTCAGCACTTTCAACACTACATTAGATTAATTACAAATAAAATGAGCCCATTATCTCTCATCATTCTCCACTTTTCCGAGCCAGGCATTCTTGTGGGCCGCTGAACTTTAAAACTGAGAAAACAACAGGGTTGCTGCAGTCATTCAGCTCATCCTGTAGCAAGTAATATTGAGCTGCCTAACCTTTGCCCGAGCGCTGTTTTTCAAAAGAGAGAGTCCTTGAATTTCCTGATGGGGCCACTAAGATAAAGGAAGATTCACAAGTTCAGATTCCTCCAGAGGCCGAGCGCCCTGCGATGTAGGTCAGGCATTTTCTTGCTGTGAATCAGATTTCAGCTGTCCTCAGGAGACTCCGCGGTAAAAAATCGACATCTCCCCACCTCTCTGTCTATCTGTTTATCTATCTATTGCACTTTCTGCATGTGAAAGTGATCTGGCTTCAAGAAAACAAACATTTCACTGGGGTATAATGGTATATACGTAGCGAAATATTCACAATCTCGCTCCGTCTGGGGGTTAGAATGCACTGTCAGCATAAAAAAAAAATCTGATTTATTTTTCACTCATGTCAGTATCAGTACGCAGGTAAAAAGCACATGTGTCAAACAGAAAAAGATAGAAAATGCCTTTTTGTTGGCTAAATAAAACACCCACAGACAATGTTATTCCCATCTGGGGAACAAAATGGCCAAAATGAGGGAAAGAATCCAAACACATAAGCTGCCACAAGCTCACAGTGAAACATTTGTTGTCATCTCTTAAGAGCGATGCCGAGACTGCAGTGTGTTGATGTTATGTAACTGCTTCTCTGTACAGTAGCTCTCATTGTTAGCCTGCTTTTCCTGCACTGAATTCAAATTGCCTTCCCAATACGCAAAAGATTTGGGAAACAATGCGTGCATGTAATCCAGTGTTACTTTTTCCAATTTTATTTAGCTGACATTGACCTTATTGTTCGCTGTGCACTCTCCCACGTTCGTATAAGAGCTGGACTAAGTTACCGAGAGCGCAAACTCAACTCCAAGGACATAATTGGCAATTTTTCGCGGGGTGTAATGCGGCATGAAGGAGCAGCCGGCTGCTAGATGAAAAGCTGCACGGCGTCCACTGCACGCCTCAAACTCTTTAGCAAAACGTCCAACTTAACCTCGTCGTCCCGCCACGTCGAGGTTGCTGGTAGCGTGGTGGAAACCGGTCAGACATATTGAGGTATGTCAGACAAAGCAGCTCCTCAAGGACTGTCTCATGGTGTTAAGCCGCACTTCAGGTTACTATGGTAACCACAGGTATTGCCACATCAACCAGGAGTGATAGCGTCAGGAGTGTAACTTTAACTGTCATCGTTTTCATTGTTAGCTCGTTTTCCGACAATTAACTGACAGAACATTTCATCTTCTTTAAACAACAGCTGCATCGCTATGGACTCCACAGGACAGCTGTGGGTTATTTATTGCACGTTGATTACTGCAAATAAAAGAGGCCTGAAAAATGTAATGAGCAACTGTTTTGTGATGTGTTCCGGCAAATTAAGTCTTCAAATCCTGCAGAACCTCTTAGCAGAGCTTAATCTCTCTAATTGGCAATACGTTTTGAATTAACCTGACCTTGTAAACATGAGAAATTCTTGTGAAGCACGAGAACTGAATGAAGATTATGATTCTGTTAAATAAAAGAAGAGAACAACATAACAATCCAGCATGACGGCCAAAAAGAAAAACAACAACTCGGCCTCCGCTTCCTTTTGTCTGACCTGGACTTTACCAACAAGTGGAAATTACTCTCCCATGCAAATCAGAGTTCTGAAAATTCAAGCAGCATAAAAAGAAAAAAAAGTTTGGAAGGAAGAAAAGCCACAGCAGGAGGAAGCAGACAGGCAGCTGAAGGGTCGGGAAAATCGTTCAGATACAGCAAAGCATAAAACAATCAGAAAGCAATTTTATTCTGTGTTTGCAAAGTTAGAAATGACAAGATTCGATTATGCTGTCTGGCGTGTTGGCCTGTCTGAAATGCATCACCACGCTGGTTGGCAGCATGATGTAATATTACAGGGGATTATCTGAACTTTTCCCCTCAGCAAAAAGCCAAAAACATATTTCTAAATTGTTTACCTTTACCTCTTGTATTTGTGCTCCTTTTTTTATGATGTTTTATCTCAGAATTACCTTCGTCCCTGTGTTTGTGTAGCTTGTAGACTCAGCATTATTGTTTGTATGAAGACAAACACCGGTACACCTGCAAGCTGCTGTCTTTTCATCCCTCTTTCTCTGTGACACTTTTCTGAGATAATAGAAAAATACAAAGGAGAACAAGTAAATAAAGTGAAACTTCATCCCTTTAAACAGAAAGTGAAAAGAAACAGAAGACTGTTACTGTCACCTGAAGTGAAATCTTCTCATTTGAACACATTAAACTGTGTTTCTGCACCATGTACATGACAAACATCGGGGAGGAATAAAGCAAACACTCGAGAAAATTAGATAGCCTCATTACTCTCTACCAAAACAGCTTCGTAAATGGTTTGCAGGGGCTTTAATAACAGCTAATAAATAATTTGCTCTTGATTTATCAGCTGGCTGAAGTCTGTCACAACTTTGCCAAGCTGCAAAAATGCCCTTTATCCCTTCTCTTATTTCCATCCATCCATTATCTATACACCGCTTAATCCTCACTAGGGTCACGGGGGGGCTGGAGCCTATCCCAGCTGACTCAGGGTGAAGGCAGGAGACACCCTGGACAGGTCACCAGTCTATCACAGGGCTACACTTAGAGACAGACAACCAAGCACACTCACATATGGACAATTTAGAATCACCAATTAACCTCAACATGTTTTTGGACTGTGTGGGAGGAAGCCGGAGAACCCGGAGAGAACCCACGCTGCACGGGGAGAACATGCAAACTCTACACAGAAAGATTCCGGTTCCCCCACCAGGACGCAAACCGGCAACCTTCTTGCTGCGAGGCAACAGTGCTACCAACTGCGCCACCCTGCAGCCCCTCTCTTATTTCCATTGTGGGATTTACTTTCTAATCAGTGTCTAGTTATAGATGAATACAGGTTATGTTAGTTTTTTTGATTGCATAGACTTAGGTCCAGATGCCAACAGAAGATATAAGTAGTTGAGTTGGCCTGTCTGTTTAATTCTAAAGAAGACACAAGAAGAGTCGTGCTGGAGGCAGATAAACACCTTTGGACAATCTGTCAATAGACCTGTTTTTAAAGCATTAGTCATTTGTAATTTTGTCATTAAAATAAATCCATTCGTCCCTAATAAACATCTTCAGGGTTGCTTATTGGAAAGCCGAGACTGTGAAAGGGTGACTGACAGGAGGGAAAAGGTACATTTTTTACAAAGTTAACAGCAGGAAGCAATTAGATGCAAATCCGCCCGGGACTGCAATTAGACATAAAGATGTGTCGCACCAAGTCAAAGCGTTTCTTTGAGAAAAGAATTCAGAGACAAAAGGAGAAAGGAAAAAAAAAAAAAAAGAGAGACTAGAGGGAAATAACAGGCAGAACCGCAATTTCTGTTGAGCTCTGAGTTCATTAAGAGGCTGAGCTGAGCGCAAACACAGACACACTCCCACAGCAACCCCGACTGGCGGAAATTGCATATCTATACAAGTAATTTTTAACAGTAATACAATTTGAAGGGAGCGCTGTGCTGACTTGCTTTTATTTCTTATTAACATAATGATGAGATGTTGTTAATTGATGGCAAGAAGCAGGAATGTTTATGTTAATCCGATCAGTAAAAGGTTAATTAAAAACCCAATTTTATTTTTTTGTCCTATTTCAGTCTCAGTTCTTGCAGTGCAGGAGCTTTTCAGAGCTGCTGCCACTTTTCAAAACACTTTATGATTAATATAAGCACTGAGGGAAACATCGTGTCTTTAGTTTAATGCAGAAAATGTCCGAAGAGACCAGAATCATGAGATATTTAACCTAAACCATAATCTACTCCAACATGGGGTGCTTTTTTTTTTATTTCTTTTTTTTTTTTGGCTCAAGCACATTATGGAGTCTGGATGTGGCCCCAGTCTCTGGAATCAAAGTCCTGCAGCATGCACGCCCACCATCTGCTATCGCTGACTTAGGGATAGTATGCACGTGGGAGAACTTTGGCTTCTGAGCAGACGGGCTTTAGGAAGATAGATGACATAGCATACAGAGCAATAAAGTCCATACAGATCTGAGGTTGCGGTGCATGAATGGATCAAATGCAGAACTTTACTTCAGGACTTTAGGGTTTGTATTCTATGTGAAACCAAAGGTCAATGTTGACTTAATAGTTTTAGATGATTTATTTTTCAGTTTGATTAGTTTACGGCAACAAAACAACCTGATTAAGTTTAGGAAAGGATCGTGATTTTGTATTAAAATGGACACTGATGTTAACCCCATGTTCAAAAGCCTTTTTAGTAGAAAGTCTAGCAGGCAGTCTTGATGGCAAACTTCTTTTACTGCGCTGCTAAATAACGTAAAAATATTCTATTCTAAAAGTACATCTATTAGTAGATGCACCTTTGGCCCCAGTTAAAGCATTGGCCCATGAACAACACATCTTGCACATCTGGACACTGCAATTATACCCCATTCTTCTTTACAAAACTGCTCAAGCTCAAGTCAGATTGCACGGGGATCATGAGTGAACACCCTCTTTTTTAAGTCAAGCTACAAATTCTTAATTGGATTTATGTCTGGGCCCTGACTCTGCCACTCCAGATCGTTGACCTCGTGGCCTTGAAACCGATTCTGTTTAGCTCTGGCTCATTGTCTCGCTGGAAGAAAAATCTACCAAGTTGCAGTTCTACTGCAGAGTGCATTAGATTGTCCTCCAGGATTTCTTTACACTTTGCTGCATTCATTTTATTCTCTACTTCTACAGGCCTCCGGGAACCTGCTGCCTAGAAGCATTCCCGTGTCATGATGCTACCACCACCATGCTTCATGCTGAGGATGTTGTGTTTGTGATGATGTGTTTGGTGTCTCCCAACGCTTTAACTGGTGAGTCTCTCCCATCTCAGCAACTCTTGACTCCTAGTCTCTTGCTGCCTTTTTCCTGAAGATGCTTTTAAGGAATTGAGACATCCTTAAAGACACACTAAGATCAATGGTCAGCTCACAGGCAGGAGAACAGAGAAGAGGTGGCACCAAATGGAGAGGTAAGAAGAGTCTGCGTTCTCTTGTTAGCTAATTTGTTGTTAGCTTGCTCACATGTATACAGAAGATCAATGCATTGGATGTATTTGTGCGAATCAGCAGCACAAGGTTAAGGAGCTCTGATGCAAACATTAGCTTCACTTTGTGTCTGAACAAACCTTTTGCAGAACGATTAACAAAACATACAGTTGCACTATGAGTGCATAAAAAAATACAAAGAATGTGTCGATCCTGCTGTATTTTCTGCTCCATTCATTGAGGAATGTGATACGTTTTACTTGAATACATTTACAAAATATACACAAATACATTCTTGTTGATAAAAAGCCAGAGATCTAATAATTGTTAGAATAGAATAGAATAGAATAGAACAGAATGCCTTTATTGTCACTATACACATGTACGATGAGATTAAGAGCAGCTCCTTCAGTGTAACATAGAATAAAGAACAAAATAAAGAGCAAAAAATAAAATAGAAGAGATTTAAATATAAAATAAGATAAGGTATATATACAGTATAAGTTATATGTACAGTATGAATGTTGTCGTTTTTGCACCATTCTGTAATTGTGGTAAGCCTCCATCTGACTTTAGGACTAAGGTTATGATTATAGTCAAGAAAAAGCTTGCTATGTGTAGAGCAATCATTTCTATAATGGCACTGGTGTAAATCTAACCACTGTCATCTGTCAGAACGGTAATCATGATGGCCAATTTCTTCCCTTCCAGTGCATCAGCCCTTCAGTAGTAGCATTTGACCTTTTCCCATATGAGTAATGACCCACTGACTCACTCAGTTGAGATTCTGAGGGTGTTAATTAAAGCCTGCTTAAATTGACAACATCCAATAACCGGCACATTACCGGGGGATGCTTATCAATGGCTGTCATGTTGCTCGAGGATCAAACATATTAGCACTGATCAAGAGCATCACTGTACAATTCCAGCGATTCCACTTCTTGCAGGCACCACCTCGTGACAATTCCTCTGAAGGGGTGTTGCGGATAATGAATGGAAAGGAATGAAAAAATAGAAATAGATCCATTATAACCAATAAGAGTACTCTACTCCAAGCCTGCGTTACAATATTTTATTATCTGAAGAGAAACACGGCCACAGAAGAAAGACGTAAAAAAAAAAAAAAGCGGCTGTCAGGTAATTTCATTTGCTTGAGTGCCAGGCATGACAAAATTGAAATTTCTATGCAGAGTACAGTCTTGTATTGGATGGTATTTGCTATTCATAGAAATCTACAGTCCTTGGTAAGTGTCTTAGAGAATTGCTATTTAACCTGTCAAGGATGGCGCTTGCAGAGATGCTGGCTGCTTGACTGGGTGAAAATTGAACCCTCTGGCTATGATAATGTTTGAACCTGGTATCCTCTGCACAGCTATCCTTCCCTTCATAAATGTGGGAGAAGGCTGCCAACTAATATGTTTAAAAGAAGAAACTGAAAGAACAAAAAGACAGAGACTCCTAGGAAAATGACAACGTTATTAGAGTAAGCATCTAAACATTAGTAAAATTCAAAAAAGGGGAAGACAAAGAGTCCGTTTTTTATACCTCTGTGTTGACTTTCTTGACTAAATCTATGTTTTATAGATGAACAATGTATATAATGATAAATAACTGTAATGTCTTTGTTATTTTAATGATTTATGCTCTCATTTCAGTACTCATACTATCTTATCTTACACTTTCTTTGAAGTAAAAAATGAGGTAGTTGGGCGATTGGAAAAATTCCTTGACCTCCTGCAGTTTGTTTACTCCGCTAAGAGGGAAGCTGGGGATGCTGCCATCACTCCGCTTAATCTTCCCTCTCTGGAAGGTTTAAATTTCCTTGCAACATTTATATGTTGGCACTTCTTCTGTATTCAATATGATGCATCCTCATATCCTGGCAGAAAAAAAACTGCTGACCCACTTTAGGCACAGTGTTATAGAACGGATGGCTCTTTGACTAGTTCAGAAAAATGTAATTTATGTCTGAACAGCTGCTAGTATGAATTGGCAACTACATGCCACCTTAAAAAGGAACAGTAAGGCCCTTTTTGTTCTCAGGAGGGAAACTTCTTTTTCTATTTGCACAGCAGTCGTGCTTCTGATACACTTTCTGCATACTGCATGGCTTAGTAACCAGTCCACCACAAAATCAAAATGGGAAACGCAACACAGGTGCGGATAACGCAAGCCATCCATCCAAATGTAGGAAGTAAAATCGCTGGAGTGGAATCATCACCACAGGAGCAAATCTCTCAAGAAGTGTCTCAGTCATAATGTCTAAAAACTAAGTTCAATGGAATTGGACTGAATGGGTGTTTTGTAGCAGAGCCTTCGCTGCGAGAGCTCAGCTTCAAAAGAGAGCGGACTGCATCCAAACACGCAGCCTACAAAATACAGTTACATAATGATGGTGGTTATTGGGGATTTAAAATACATTAGTTATGCAGCGCATCTTCATTATATGTTTACATCCTCCTTCCAAGGTATAAATCAGCAGTTTGTAAAAGTCAGTGTATCTCAGCTTTCCCCTGCACTTAATCTCAAAATAACACTTGTGTTGTTTTTGTTTTACCAGCTTGCAGTGGTCCATTGAGACCGTCAGCAAAGACGCTGGGTTCTCAGCTGCTTGCACAAATGGATTTCTGCTTCGGTGTTTGTGAACACTCAAGCGAAATGCTGAGTCTTGAATTAGTTTTGGGAGGCTTAAATCCAAAACGTGATGTTTCGAGCCAGTAGTTTGAAGAAGTCTGCAAATGGCCTGCTTTTAGGATAGTTACGCCAGAAATATCTCATCGTGATTGCACATTGTCTCAGCTGGACTGCTTATCCAACGGGGTAAAACGAACAAAATGGAACCTGTTTTGCAAATTGCGGTGTTAAAAATAGAGTTAAATTAAGAGATATTCTTCCCTGAGGTTGCTTGTATGAGAGGAGACAGCTCCTGCCAAAGCACTGGCACAGCAATCTCCTCAGCAATTCAAAGACATTGTTGGCACATTCTACATGAGAATGGGGAAAGCGATGAGTGCGACCTCTACCTGATTTGCAAACAAATGGAGCTACTCTGAAAGTCATTGGAGTTCAGCATCAAGCACCAAGACAGCCAATGAAAGATTTATTCAACAAATACAACAAGTCTGCTGCTGGAATACTAACATGAATGAGGAGCACTTTGTTTACTCTGTTCTAACCAGGAGAGAACACATCTGTGTGTGTGCGGACAAACTCAGATTTGCCTGGAATTTTCATTGCATAAAATCTGGATATTTGTGAAATTTCATCTTGATATAATAAATATTTACCAAGGTTTTTCTTTTTAATGGCCCACTAACCAAGTTTCAGCTAATTTTTTGGTGCATTTAAATTCAAGGCTATGATTGAATGAATGTTTTATTATAGGTATATTTTTCATTTTACCACTTCATCGGGGTAAACCTTGATTTGAAGGAGACTTGTCACAGCTAGGACAAAATACATAAATCTAGTGGGACATTTTCATGCATTGGTACATATTTACTGGCTTTCTGATGTACTTCGGTGAGCAAGACTTTAAGTGATAAATTTATTGTTATGGTCACTGAGGAAACTGTTTGAAAAATGGATTCTCCGGTTTTGTATTGTGTTAGAATTAGACTTACCAATGTCACAAGCTGGACGGAAAGTTAAAATATAAGTACAGGTATATTTCCTGTAACTGCTAAAGAGTTTACCTCCAAACATGGTGACGTAAAACTACATATGGTTCAGTTAAATCAGTTTTTGTTTTTGTTTTTTTTACCTGTATCAAAGATGGGACTTCTCATGATGGCTAGAAATTTTAAAAATATAAACTTACCCAAAATCATAGATTATTTGATCTACTCGTTCTATATTGCAGATTCTGAATCAATAGCACGATGAGAAACGTCAGTGAACATTTCAGGCTTTAATCTTTAACAGTTTCTGAGATATTGTCCTTCAAACATAGCCTCAAATTAAAATGTGTAAAAACAACCTGATGAAAGCAGGTCGACCATCAATTTTAAGAAATTTACAAAAAGCATTCAATATATGAAGCCAACAGTTCACACATACCATTTTAAATATCCATAGTTTCCAAAAAGGTTTCCAGCAAATCAAAGGTGGTTTGAGGAGAAGCCTCCTCCGTGATTTGAGATGGAAAACCCCCTCGTGTCTCCACCAAACTGACTTTTGTAAGTGCTGATAGCATGGAGACTGACTGTGGCAGCATGAAGTATGACTAGGCAAGTATGACTAACTGCACTCCTACCAATAAAGCTAAATTTAGTGTAAAATAATTAGAATGTCTGTCAAACTTCACTCTTCCACTTGCTTCAAAATTCCAGTTTAATTAAATTTTGTCATAAACTAAGCCGCCCAGACCGCCAAACCTTAACACATCCAATAAATCTTCACAGATAAAATCGTATTTGAATAGATATCGAACACATTCGACTTTAAGCAGAGGGATTGTGTATAAGTAGATACAAATATGATGACGTCCAACGTGTGCAGGCAGAATTTTCTACCACCATCAGGCCAAACTCAGTCACGTAGTTTTTCTGTAATCATCTCGATATTGTCAGTGAAAGCGTGACGGCTAGCTGAGGGCGGCGCTCAGCCTCGGTGGAGGTTTGCTCTAAATGGAGTGCATGCACCGTTCAATTCTGAGATGCACTGTGACCAACAGAGGGACACAGTCAGAGGTAAGGCCCCCTGCCGTGAGCCAGTCAATAACAACAATGAGACCAATTCTAAGAAATGAAAAACAACAATCTGCTTGTCAGGATGCGAGAATTAAAAAAAAAAGAAAGAAGGTTCAGGCTGAGTGTCGCTGCAGGAGTCCTGTAAAGGATTTGTGACTTGATAAGCACGGAAAGGAAACAGAGAAGAAATGTTTCTCAAAGCAACTTGTTGAGGTATGAAATGAGTTTGTCGGTCTGATTGCAAGTTGTGTGTATGTATGTATGTTTCACAAATGCATTAACGTCGCATGAAAATCTTCAACCAACTCCATCAGCCACAGTTAATGGACATGTCTAATAGGAAAAGTGTTGGAAAGTCTAGTCTTTGAGTCAAACTGAGTAAATTGTTATTAGAGAAAGAATATGTGCGCTGCATTTGTAATCGCAGTCTGATAATGATCAGAAATTGTGTTCCATTATCCGTGTTTTTTTAATGTATTGGTCAAAAGGAGGAGAGAGAATGCCTCCGAGCCCGTTGCCCTGAGCTCACATCGCTGTCTGGCTGCTAAATCAATTTATTCTCACAGCAGCAGTGACACAACTCTTATCTGCCTCAGGATGATTCTGCGTGCTTTCCTCCATATCTACTTGCTATTAATCAATTTTTCAACTATAATTCATAATCATGTGTCACATATGTCATAAACAACAAGAGCAACTTCAACATGATGTTTTTGACACGATAACAAGAAGCTCTCCAGAGACTGACAGAGACACTTGTGATGAGACGACATAACGGTGTTTAAATGCAGAGTTCAACAGCTTCAGTCTATTTAACTGTGTTATTTGGTTCGTTCCATAATTTGGTGCCAGACTGTATTGGCCGCCTTTGATAAATGACAGCTGGTTAATGATCCGGGAAATGCGTTCAGCTCTTTGTTCAAGTCACTCCATCAAAATGAATCTATTGAAAATTGGTATTTAAATTTTCACTATCCATTTTTTTAGTTACTTCTCCGATGGATAGTTATCTGTCAGTTATTTTTTCATTCTTAACGTTTGTGTTGTGGCTTTAGTATTTTGACATCAGCAGGTCAGATGTGTAAATGGCCAAAGATTGTCTAAAGAAAATTCTTACTGTTTGTTTGCTTTGTGGTGCCAACACTTACTACAGCGTCATTTAACAGTTTTGTCTATAAAAATCAGTATTTGGTAGCATGTTTTCCACTCAAGAAGATATATTTTAATGTGTAATGCTGACATATATTTTTACATGTGTAAAAATAGTGGAAGGTACTTAAAATGTAAGATAATAGCAGCTTGACAGATATTTTGATGGATTACCAGTGACTGTAAACAATAAGAGCATAAAAAATGCAATTATACAAGATAGGGCTGCAAGGTGGCACAGTTGGTAGCACTGTTGCCTCGCAGCAAGAAGGCCGCCAGTTCGTGTGGAGTTTGCATATTTGCTGTTCTCCCCATGCAGTGTGGGTTCTCTCCGGGTTCTCCGGCTTCTTCCCACAGTCCAAAAACATGTTGAGGTTAATTGATGATTCTAAATTGTCCGTAGGTGTGAATGTGAGTGTGCTTGGTTGTCTGTCTCTAAGTGCAGCCCTGTGATAGACTGGTGACCTGTCCAGGGTGTCCCCTGCCTTCACCCTGAGTCAGCTGGGATAGACTCCAGCCCCCCACAACCCTAGTGAGGATTAAACGGTGTATAGATAATGGATGTATAGATAATGGATGGATGGAATTATACAAGATACCTGTCACTCAATAAACAAATCAATGTACAATTACAGTTGTTGTTGATTGTCACCAATTGTGACTAATTTTAGAAAGATATTTATAGTATTAAACTTGAAATTAACAGTTTGCTCTATTAAATAAAAGAAAAGATTTGTGAAATTCTCAGAGCTTTATTTTAACAGCCTGTTTATGTCAAATAAATTCTATTTTCTTAACATAATTTGAGATGCTATGATTATTCACAGCTGCAGGCTGTTAATGTTTTTTGCGAAAATACAGACACAACCTTTAAAATAGCATTGCATTTTTATTTTATTTTTTTACAGTGTACTGTTTCTAAATGTCAATGCAGTGATGTAACTATAGAGAGTCACTGTGGCAACGTGTCACACAAGATGATTCATGCCTTTTATCAGATATTGTAAATTGGAATGCATTTCTTCTTAGGAGAGCAGCTGCACTCTTGGGCACGCTACCCACAGAGGCAAAAAGAAAAAGCACAGCAGCATGCACCAGTGTGATAAATAACATATAGGAAGCACTGCAGATAATCAATCAATATCTGTTAACCTGGAAAGTGTAGACCTGCCAGAATTCACAGTAACACAGCAGAACAAGTGGAATATGAGATGCAGCAGCACTTGCAGCACCAGAGCAGGAATCAGTATTAAAAAAAGTGAATAAAAGCATGAAGACCTCTCAAAGTTCAGGTTAGTGTAATGTGATGGGTGTGGCAGGCGTACTGCCAGCTGACACAGCATAGCATGACACCGAAGCCCCTTTTCATCGTCAACAAAAGCTGGCTTAAAGTCGGCGTGTCAGCAGCTTTCAGTTTGCCATGAATATTTAACCCCGGCACTCCAGCAAACTGCCTTCTGGCAATGAAACTGGCTCCACGCTGTCTTTTGTGATTTTGGAAAGCTTTGTTGGCTTTGTTTATACTGTACCAACACACTACAACTGCAACAAAACCTGCTACAAGCTTCAATCCTCATCAAACAATACATCATTAATCCCCCCCTAATTTAAATGCTGTCTAATGCAAAACCTTTATATTTAGCAGCAGATTACCTTCTGACTGATGTTTGTTTCAACGCTGCTTTCAAAAGCAAATAAAACCTCTCCCACAGTGACAGCTTTACGCGATGCAACTATTTCCCATAGAAAGCCAATGGAGTTGGTTTACAACAAAAGATGTAGTTATCGGAGTGTGTAAAGACGCGATGGTGGCAAACTGACAATTTGCTAAAGGGGAGAGTGAATTTGCATGGAACGAACAACGCTGCATTTCAATAAAGTGTTTTTGCTCTCCATGAAAGAGCTGCGAGTGTCCTGTCAGAAATGGGTCATTAGTCATTTTCAAATTATGGGCTCATTTTCAAATGTCACTGCCATTTTAAGGTTGTTTTCATTCAGTCACTTAATACCCACATACGAGACAAAATCCGAGCTGTCAGCTTTTGCTATGTGCTGCCATTTCTGTTACAATCAGCACCGGTGTGGCGCTAAACGCTGTGATGTTCTCCCACCTCTCTCCCCTAATACTTAGCTGTCACCCTTTACTCTCTTTATCTCTCTCTTTGTTCCTCTCTCTTGTCTTGGATCCAGTCCTTTGCCTCTTCTCTCTCGTCTCATTTCATGAAGTGTTGCACACCGGTGAAGTGTTTGCACTAACCACCAAACTGAGGAACACTAGGTGAACATGGAGGACATGCAAACCTTGACGAGATGAATAAAAGCGAATAATCTACTGTGTCATTGATGCAGCTTTGTGCTTGGTAAAAACAAAAACAAGATGTACAGAGACAGAAGATTGCGCATACCCCCTACATGGCTACACAGTCCTCTAAACTGTTTATTTTAATTATAGAAAATGCTTTGAAAAACAATGTGTGGATGCAGATTTGCATTAAAATGCACGCTGATAGAGAGTCGTGCCGATTTTCCAGTGTCAGCCGCGATTATCGGAGATGCATTATGCCCGAATCCTCTCTGAGAATGTCACTGCATTGTATGAGAACCAAACATGAAATGAACGCTTAAATGAATTATGTCGCTGTAGTGCTACCTTGAAATGAAGCACCAGAAAATGATGCGCATTTCAATTCCTTCCAAATGTTACATGTGACATTTGACAAGGATTCTTCAAAGCATAAAACACAGAGTGGGTTTTAACCAAGACAACAGATGTCTCTAAGCAGATGTCTGTGTGAGTAGCTTAATCAAAAAAGTAAAACCAAACAACAGTCTGGTCCCTCATGTCTGCAGGCTTCACTCCAGGCCAGTGCACCTCCTACTGGCTAATTCTAATGGAAAAAAAACAGCAATCCAAAACACGATTCAGTTTATTAACTTAAAGCGTTTATTGAAATTAAGCCCAACCAAGCAGATATAAAGTTTCACATGACCAGTAATTTTATTCTGAGGAATTATTCCATATGAGTGGAAAGCACAAACAAGCATGAAGGTTATTCTTTCGAGGTAATGAGCTGAGACAAAAACAATTTGGAATCAGACTCTGGTGTAGAAATGGAGAGCACTTAAGTCGGCAAAGGTAGAAAGAAAATTATGGGCGCTGACCTCTAGGCAAAATGTAAAAATTACAAGTGACTGTGTGGGCTGTAAGGTGGATTGGTGGTTAGAACGGTTGCCTCGAAGCAAGAAGGTCGCCGGTGGGCATCCCGGTGAGGATCTTTCTGTGTGGAGTCTCCATGTGCAGCGTGGGTTCTCTCCAGGTTCTCCAGCTTCCTCCCACAGTCCAAAAACTTGAGGTTAATTGGTGATTCTAAATTGTCCGTAGGTGTGAATGTGAGTGTGCTTGGTTGTCTGTCTCTAAGTGTAGCCCTGTGATAGACTGGTGACCTGTCCAGGGTGTCCCCTAAATTCACCCTGAGTCGGCTGGGATAGGCTCCAGCCCCCCCCCCCCCGTGACCCTAGTGAGGATTAAATGGTATATAGATAATGGATGGATGGATGTTCTCAATGCCTATGTTTTATTTACTAATAGCTGTGTACACGTCCATGGGTACACTGGAGACTAATAGATCATTTATCATACTACATGAGGTATTATCTCGCTAGATGTTGGAAGGACAGTCTGCAGAGATGTCATTGAACTAAATAAAATGTTCCTTTCGCAAACAGCCTCTTGTCCATGTTGGTGTAAAGTTGTTTTTTTTTTTTACCTTGTTAACATGTAGCTTTTTTTTTTCCACTGTCAAACTACAAGCTCCAAAACTTCAAGGATATGTATTAGACGGCCAAATACATAATAAACCTAAGAAAGCAATCCTCTCACTTTGCAGGGTGGAACTTTCTTCATTATTTGTTAACAGGATCAGATTTGTATGACTGACTTCCTCTGATTTGCTGATTTATTGATGACTGATCTAGTTTAGCAATCTGCCAGTGTGTGGCAAAAAGCAATGTTCATAGATCTGCACGTTCTCAAGCAAACAACAGCTGCATCATGACTGTATGAAGGCAAGACAGGATTGTTTTCATCGTATGAACCTCTAAATGTGTAATTTTCAGAGTTGAATTTTCAGGGGTTTAATTAATGCCAAGAGAGTAACTTTGATAATTACGTGCTGAAAGTTCACTCTCGACCTTGAAAATTAATTTGGCTTCCTGTTTGCACATAAATAAATTATCAAGTGAATGTAGCTTTCCAGACCTTCCCTGACCTCATCCACACTGCAAAATTCTAAGAGGACGCTCGACTGGAAGGTTTAAAAGACTTTTCTAAATGAAAAGGTCCAGTTGCCTTTTGTAAGGTTAAGATCAAGACTTGTGAAAAGACAAGTTGTTATGCTGGAGGAGGAATATTACACAAACCAAATGGATGTCAGCCGTATTAATGGATTTGAAATACCTGATTTAGGCATCACAACTACTTTAGAAGTGATAGAAAGTGGGAATTAATGTTCTTTACAGCAGGTTTCTTAAGTGCTTAATTCAGGAGGACGGTATGTTTTCAAATGAAATTCAAAGCCACAAACAGGCAGTAATGAATGAATGAATGAATTGGGACTCGCATCACTTGAACTGAACTTACTGCGATTACAATAGATGCCATGCAGGCGCCTACACTTGAGCAACAAGCAATTACCTGAAGAGACGGTTGTTTTACAGACACATCACAACTGCAAAAACAATTATTTCTATATAATTATTCCTTTAGAGTGAGCTTGACTTCTTTGTTTTCACAGGCCACTGACTCAGAAACTGTCAAAACAAGAGGAGCTACATAAATTGCTGCAGTCAAAACACACAAGGATTATACATTGCTTGGTGTTTTGCATCTATTTTGCATGAAAAAAAAATGATAGAACTGCAGAGCTCTGCCCACAATTAATATAATTTCAGTTACTGCAGAATGACTCGGCATCTTAGACAAGCAGCTCATCTAAATACTCAATAGACTGAACTGTTTCCTGAAATGCCAGGTACGCACACGACAAGAATACCAAGGCCTCGTAGCAAAAACAGTCAAAAAGACAACAGCACTGTTCTTCATACGGCTAAAAACAGCCCCCTGTTTCCCAGCTAGTATCCTCCTGCGGTTGTGCAGCTAATGACTGTCCTCTCCAGACAGAAAAGGAGGAATCGGCTCTTTGTTCAGACAGCTTAAGCGTCTTACGCAGTGTTTGGGTGGGTGGACTCGTGTGCAGAGACTTCTACATTGACACCAGAGACCAGAATTTGAGTCTTATCTATCAACAAAGGTCAGTGTTTTGTTCCTTTCAGCCACAGATGATCTTTCCCTAACCTTGACCAAGAAGTTTAGCTGGATAAGTCTTAAAACAAAACAAAAAAGTTTATCTTTGTAGAGTCCTTATTATAGGAGGACGTGTGGGTCCCAGCTCATCTTCTGACTGTCAGCATCCAGTACTGGTGCTTTCAACCATGATAGTAACACAGAAATGAGGTCAGTTGGTCAGTTTGGCCTCCACTGTGGGGACTAAAGTATCTCCATCACTCTGTTATTTTCAGCAGATATTCATAGTGTCTAGAAAATGAATCCCAGCAAATCTGACAACCCCTTTTATTCTCCCTCACCATAAAATTGATATTTGTGTTTGCTTTTCGCTTGCTTGTTTGTTCTTTTGGGATTCTGCCTTTATTGAATCAATTGGAAGAAAATGTGGGAAAGGGAGCGGGAGAATAAGATTTAGCGAAGTTCAGTCAACCGGGAATTGAATCAGGGACGCTGGGTCTTTTAGCGCATGTCATATTTGCACTATTTTTCAAGGAAACTCAAGGACACTTCATGAAATTTCCCTAGATAAATAAAACTCATTTTTGAAGATAGAGATGCTGAATGTGCGTTGGCTGCATTTATACTTTTGATTCTGCTCTTGCATTTCCACAAACCACACACAGTATAAACAGACTTGCTTCCAAGTGCCAAAGTCTAAAGTATTTTGAAAGCAGTGAGGTAAAGATCCAACACTGAGTCATTTTCACCTCAGGCAACGTGCACCCTGTCCTCGCTGCACTTTGGGTCACAACAGCTGGTGCAATGAATGGTGAGCTGTTTTTAGCTCCCTGTTTGAAACACAGTGGCAGCAGAGCCCTTGAGCAATATACCGTGTATTGATCCAGTGTCAACACTCTGACAAACTCACTTTACTATCAGAACACATGCATCTTTGTGCAGCCCATTTCGCAAGGTATTGCAAGCATAGAGCTGATTCATTTGGCAAGGGACTCTCAAACAATCTATTGATTCTTATCCTTTGTAGCATTTGGGGAGCTGCATCCCATCGCAGTTGACATTGGGGAACTTGCAAAAACTTGTAAATTTACAGTGAGATTGCTTGTTCAGTACAATAATGTAGATTGCATGCTTGAGGGAGCAGCACCTGAAGGACACGGGGATTACCAAAGCTGTCCTTTAGCTGACTACAAGCTTTTTTAAAAAGATATTTGCACACAACTGTGATGGCCAGAACTCTAAATATTCTGGTCCCTGCACAGCCCTGTCCTTCTTTCTAGGTTCTAGGTCAATACAGTTTTACTCCTGGCTGCTTCCAGCCGTTTAAGTCTTTATCTCTCTTCTCTAATTCTGCCACACACGTCTTGCTTTTAATTTAGCAGTGCACAAATCGCTGCATGTTCATTCATCAGTAACAGTCGGATCGCAAGTAAGCAGCATTGTGCGACGTCACATCTTTCTACTTTTTAGGAATAATCATATCAGATTGTGGACGGTAGAGGGCTTAAACAGGTCTGCACTGCAACAAAAGCGAGTTCAAAAAGTCATGTTGTTGCCTAGCACTGTTGCCTCGCAGCAAGAAGGTCGCCGGTTCGCATCCTGGTGTGGACACCCGGGATCTTTCTGCGTGGAGTATATATGTTCTCCCCGTGCAGCGTGGGTTCTCCCCGGGTTCTCTGGCTTCCTCCCACACAGTCCAAAAACATGTTGAGGTTAATTGGTGATTCTAAATTGTTCGTAGGTGTGAATGTGAGTGTGCTTGGTTGTCTGTCTCTAAGTGTAGCCCTGTGATAGACTGGTGACCTGTCCAGGGTGTCCCCTGCCTTCACCCTGAGTCGGCTGGGATAGACTCCAAACCCCCGCGACCCTAGTGAGGATGAAGCGGTGTATATATAATGGATGGATGGATGGATGTTGTTGCCTTATTTTGGGATGATTCAATCGTGTTTTTCTCATTGAAATTAAATAATTATGTCAAGCACCAGTTGCATTCAGTTCCAGTCTTGCTTCAAGGTTGTGATTCCTCTTAGTGAGCCGTTCAAGAACTTTCAAAGAATCAAGTCTGACAAGCCAGTTTCACCTTGGATGTGAGGTGCAGTGCACAGTCTAATAAAAACTGTAATGACAGAATGCATTTGCTTCTTGTCAAGAATCTATATCTTTGATGAGAACAGGTAGATTTAATCATCCTAAAAAAATAAAATAAAATGACCCTCCTGGATCTAATCCGCAGTCGTTTAAACACCTGCATTTGGAGAGGTTAAAAATGTTCTTGTGTCTAATTTTAGGAGGACACAGCTTGTATGAAATTAAATGTGTTATCAGAATCAGAATCAGAATCAGAAACACTTAATTGATCCCCTAGGGGAAATTGCAAATTGTAAATGATAAATTCAGGTCTAATCTGATGTGAGGTTACAGATAATCAATGTGGATTCAAATTTCTTTTGCTCACTTTTTGACAATTCATCAACTAAACAGGCTTAAATCTACATTTTAAGGTTTTTTTTTTGTTGTTGTTTTACAGTCGCTACATGTTTATGCCAATTTCAAGAAAGATGAGCTCATGTTTTATATGTCAACATATATTCTGATACAATCTGTTATAATCATAAACTATTAAAGTTTGCTAAGATTTATAAGTTTTGGCCAAAAGTTATTTCTGTCCTTACTCTTCATAATGCATTGCACTTGTAGACCTAGTTTGGATTTGTTTCCAGACAAAAACAAACAATAAAAACGTGCATTGATCTCTTCATTTATGTTTTATAGTTTCTACTTGCTGCTTTGGAGATGTTCCAGACAGAATGCATCAGTCTCTGTGATCTTGATTCAACAATGTTGAGATGTGTTCACTGTTTTATCTATACTTCTGTGTTTCACCAGACAATAAGGAATGTCATTTATTACAATTATTTTTAGCTGTTAGATTTATTACCACAAACAAATGAAATCATTTATAGTTTCCTTTAATCTTAATGTTAGAGTTTCATGTGCAGCGTGTGATTTTCAGGCTCTCTCAGGAGGAAAAAATGAGAGCCACGATCAAGCCAAGGCAGCGAGGTAGAGCGGAGGGCAAGTCTGGATAAATGACAGAAGTTGAAGACTTTCAGGCCCGCAGGCGTTTCTGAGGATCAGACTGAAGCAAATATGTGTGTGTCAGACTTCTGTCTCTTTCTGTTACATAAAGCACCAGCAGAACAGGGACTGTTCCTGAAGTAAGCAACAAAAAAAAAAACAACTTTAACAAGACGTGTTGCCGGAGATGGCTGTTGTGGGAGAAATCACATCCCTCTAAAAGTTGGGTGTCATTTCAATCCATAGTCAATTACTCAGGCTGAGCTGCCTGACATTTCTCCCTGTCAATCATCCGGCGTGAACATTTTCACATATGACAGCACACATGGCTCGACAGGCCGAACAGGTGCGTTAAACTGAGAACATTTTACCCAGATTTCCTCCTGTCCTCACAGGTAATTAACACTGTCAGATTGGTTCAGCGTGTTGTGTTTGTGTGTTTGGCGTATGCGTGTTAGGCCTAATTGTTTTCTAATTCTCTTCCTTGTGTGCTCCTCCCCTCTCCTCCAGTCTTCTCCTAGAATAGGTATCATGGAATATTTCAATGTTTTTGGGAGGGAAAAAAGCATTTTTCTCTAACTGGCATGTCTGTAAAATTCATCACATAATGGTCAATCTTCTTCACTTTCCTCACATGTTATCACAAATAAAGCATGCTTCAGCAGAGTGGGTGGATGGAGATGAATTCAATGTATTTCATTGCATACATATACATAAAGGTCACGGCCTACCTTACATAGAAATGAGGAATGGGTTGTTGTTTTTTTATCCATCCATCTACTTGTTTTGTATCATGTTGACAGAGCTGACTTTCAGAATTCAAATAGAGAACTGCACACAAAATGTCACACAAAGTTACATTATTCACTATAGCAAACTGTGATTTTTTATTTTTTTTTAATCAATAATGAAAGGTGTATAAAACCGCAGTGAGGTCATCCCGCATTGTGAGAGACCTGTAGGAGAAATTCAACAACTGACAAGAAATGGAAAAATACACGTATATTCTATGTATTGAAAGTTTTAAAACTGATTATGTTTGCTATTCGTGACTCCTACACCACATTTCAGTCAGCAACCTTCTTCATGCAGGCATTTCTTGTTGTACAGTACTTTCTATGGTGTAAAAGCTTCATTGTAGGAAACAGAAAGAGGCCCGTCAATAAATCCAATGCTCAAATGGCTGAAATGTACATTCCTGACATTCATATCAAAATTTTTTCCAGCAAATGTTTCATGGGCTTATTTCTTTGTCACTGTATTATTGATAATGTACAGTACATTTACTTTATTGTGCAATATGTTATGTAATATGTTCTAGTTTCTAAACATACTGCTGGATGGGAACTGAAAACCCATCTCCATTTTTTTTTTTCTTTTATTGCCACTGAGAGTTTTAAACAAACACTGAAGATGTGAAGTCAGTTACAAAATAAGCCAGCTCTCACACAGCTTATTCTTGTGACAGATGATGTTCAGAAAAAAAGACATGAAATGAGAATAAATGCAGCATCCTGTAGAAAAGCAATAAGACATAAGCAAGACACAGTACTGAGATAAAATAAGTGAGCTCAAGTATGACTAAAAGTAAAAAGTAATGCTGGTAATGATAACAAGGTCATAAGTTATATCACATGTGATGATGTAATACTGCAGATGAAAATGAAATGTTAAACCTGTGAATGAAATACTGCACATTACAGTGACAATGTTGTACATGACAGTGAAATATTGCGCACATAAAGTCGTATTTTTTTAATTAAAATGTGTTCCCACAGTATTTGTTATGGACCAGACTTTTAACTCTTGCTTCAGTGGATTTTTATAGAAAAATAATAACTGACTTTGTGACATATAAACACTTTCATCATGCTACTTTGGTTTATGTACCGTTTTATGCCCTTATTTCACTGTGAAAAGTTTCATTCCAGGTCTGCTGGCACACAAATCGCAATTCTGCACAGACAGACATTTTTTTTTATTCTACCTGGACATAACTAATGTATTGCTCTATCCACAGATGTGAGCACATCTGTATTTAATAGACAATGAAATACAGGTCTCCTTGCTATCTTCTAATGAGGCTAAATGACTCATCTGATATTATACATCTTATTAATAAAAGGTTGCTCTTGGCCTTATTAGAAATAGAAATATTTCTTGGAAGGTGTTACAATTATATAAGCTAAAGCTGTCGACTGTAATCTGATATGTTTCATATTTATACTGGAATTATGTCAAGGTTGAAGGACACAGTAACACCTACCCATGTCTGACTTAATTCATTTCCTGATTATATAACAATTTAATATATAATGTGGAATATAACTGGGTTACTCCACAAACCTTTAAGTTAAATGGATGTATTTACCTTCAGTGCAGATGTGTAGCTATAATATACTGCCACAGGTGAGTTCAACACTTATCATTTCAGTTCAGGGTAACAGTTTTGGAAGCGTAAAATGACCATTAAGATAACGGTTAAGTTTTCCCTGAGCTCCGTGGAACTTGAAGGCTGCAATCTGGACCTGATGCTCCATCTGCTGGAAACAAAATCAAACGAAATGACATGAATAATCTGCTTAAATTGAAAAAGAAATCTCAACAAGAATGAGACCAAGAAATCCCTTTTTAAACAAAAGTAAAGGCCATTACAGGTAATATAATAAATGTATGTTATTTTATACTTAGTGAAAGGTGTTAAACCACATTCAGGTGTTTGGTGCACTGCCCACCCACTCGATAGATTTGAGCCAAAGTTTATTTTATAAAGTCAACATTGATGTTCCTCAGTATTAGCTTTGCAAGTGTAAAAGTTAATAACGCCTAAGTATAATTTTCTCTTTGTTTCTGGTTTGATTAATGCTGTTACGGCATCATTCACACTAAACTGGAATTTCCAATTAAAATGCCAGTTTTAGACATATGGTAGACATATTGAGTGCTGACTTTACATAATGTCACTGTAGGTTAGATGATGACTAAATGAAATAAAACACCAAACGTAAACACAGACACAGTAACTTTGAGATGAAGCTACATGTGGTTTTAACACAAAGACCAAAGACGATCACTAACTTAGGCTAACTGAATTCTCATTTAGGACTATAACAGGCGACATTTTGAGTATAAGAAATGTAAATAATAAATTACACATGACGCGGTGTAGAGAAGTAATATCGCACAAACAGATGTCACAAAATCGTTTGTGCATTTCAGGTGTAACTGAATGCGGCAGTGGTTTGCACAAACATTTAAAACAGAACAGAAAGTGTAAAATTATCACCACAATAAAACAGCCAAGTGTTCACTGTGAGTCGCGGGACTTGTGGGATGAAAAGTGAAACAGAAGCGCCATCTGCTGGGAAAATGACCAACAACATAACATGAACAGTCTGTTTACAGTGAGAATAAGACCAAGAAATCCCTTTTTTTTTTAAAACTCAAAAGATTCCAAAACAGTGAGAAAAGCTCAAAGTTTAGACATAATGTGGATTTTACGTACACACACAAAAGTATTAAACCACATTTTTATTTTTTGGTCATCTGCCCACTTAGTCATGCAACAAGGATTCAAGGCCTTTATTGGTGACAAACACAATTATACACAGTATAATGCCCAGGGAAATGCATTATGCTCCTGTTCCAGACCAAAACTATATTGATAATAATAATAATGATAACAATAAGAAGAAGAAGAAGAAAGAATAAAACACACAGTAAATAAATCTATATATATGAATATAAACAGATAGATAAATAGATAGAATAAGCAAAATAAATAAATCAAATTGTCAAATTGTGTCAAACACAATACAGTACATGATGATACATGTAATTAATAAATTTAATGCTGATAGTTGTGTGAACGCCAAGGTATAATATTCCAAACTAGAATTACAGATTAAAATGCCAGTTTTACACGTGTTGAGTGCTGACATTGGCTTGCCTGAAGTTACATTAGGAAATCATTATTTACATTTCAAAACGGGGGGAAGCAGCTGATTGCTTCACCCAGCTCAAACATTTGCAAAGTAATTTTTCAAATAGCGAGTAATTCACATACACTGCTTAATTGTTTATTTGTCTTATTATTATTATTATTATTATTAATAGGCACAAAAGCAAATAATAAATGAGTTTAATGCATCCACTTATCCTGTAAAGTTTGGCTCATGCCCTGGAAAAAATAAAGTAATAATTAATATTTTTAGAATAAGGCAAATTCTAATGTGACCGTGTTCAACCAACAAACAAAAGAGAATTGGCTTCTACATTGAAAATGTGTGTTTTATTACCAGTCTTAAATTGTCCAGGCATGTAAATATGGAGGAGGGGGCTTTAAATCTTGAACTCTAAGTGGGGAAAAAATATATTAGAAAGTCAATCTCACTAAGTTACCTGAAGTTTTAGTTTTGAGTCAACTAATTCAAAGATCTAAGTTTAAATATTAAACTGATGCAAAGTTGTTATGTCACCTCAACCTGTCTAAAGAATATTGCAACTTACGGGAAATTGGAGCGTTGCCGCTTCGGCGCGCTTCGGCGTTCCCGCTACGTGATGACGCATGCAGCTCACGCACGCTGTATAAAGCCCTGTTTTCTGACGTCAGCGGCCTCTTCCCTGCCTATGCCCTCGTGAGGTGGGCAGTGTAAAATTCCTTGTCTCTTTTCTCCACCAAGAGAATCCAAAACCATCCGTCAAAATGGTGAGTTCTTCACATTTCCCTGATCGATAAACGAGTTATTGGGTCCAAAAGATGTAATTAGTGTCAGTATTAAAGCTCTGGGAGAAATATTGCATGGATGTTCTGTGACTCGCATAATATGGTATGGCTTGGACCAAAAATGGCAACCATTTTGTCATCTGTACTGTTAGCTTGGAAACGCCACCTAGATAAAAGAAACGCAGTTCTGGACTGTTGTTAAAACTTATTTTTCTTGCTTGCGTGTTTGCATAGCTGTATTCAATTTATACGCTTTAATTTTATCGGGCGACCCTTGTAAAAGCGGTGTTGGCTAACTTTGACAGCTTCTTGTGCTAACGTTAGCTAGTCTTCCGCTAAATTGTCGTTCATGACGCTTGAAATGAAGGGAAATTGGGATAAAGCTGCGTCGTTTTAACACGTCGTCCATATTGGGTGAAGGACCCGGAACAAAATGTGATTTTTAAAGTTGTTTCGTGTCTGAGGAATAACTTGCCGGTATTTCGGTTCAAAGTCTGTACACGTGGCCTATTCATGCCGGTAGATGCTGATTGTAATCTGTTTTTATTACCGTTTCATGGAGGAGATTGTCAAGTTATTGAAGTAACTTATTGTAAACAGAATATACCTGTAGGTCCTGGCAAAGGAGTGTTGGGTGTTTTTAGTCGGCAAAACGTAGACAACAATAACGTCATCTTTGGTGATGGCGGACTCTCTCCGCCCAGGGTGGAAGTGCAGAGCATTTCAGATTAACGTACGTCAGCAACAATATCAGGGGCCTGTGGCATTGTTTGAGCAAGGTGAAATACCTGTTTAAATAGTTACATTATAGTAAATACTCAACACAGAATGATACAAAAGGAAATCCCTGGGCCAGTGAAATAGCAAAATGGGTAGATATGCACTAAGTACACTGTTGGCAATGCTGTTTTTCTGTTGGCAGACCAACAGGTTTAAACACGTCATGCTTTGGCAGGCAGGTTTCCAGCTGTTTCTACCTGTAAGGCGTACATGTCCTCTGTATCTGTACGTTTACGTAAGCTGGCAAAAACAATGACTAGGCCCGACCACGAGTCATGGTGACAAAGGATCATATGTTTCGTCCAAGCTGAAAGAAACTTACTCCCAACATTTGACCTATTTTAATCTTCTAATCTGTACTTTTCCCCTTAGGTGAACTTTACCGTAGACCAGATCCGTGCCATCATGGACAAGAAGGCCAACATCCGTAACATGTCTGTGATTGCCCACGTTGACCATGGAAAGTCAACTTTGACAGATTCTCTGGTGTCGAAGGCTGGCATCATTGCCTCAGCTCGCGCTGGAGAAACTCGTTTCACAGACACGCGTAAGGATGAACAGGAGCGTTGCATTACCATCAAGTCTACGTAAGTGTTCGGTACTTTTCTGACTGCATTCTTAGCTTGTGACTCTTTCTCCCAGATATGGGTTTGATGCCAAGCAGCAAGAGAGTAAAACATGTTGATTAGGTGCCTGTTTTTCTTGCAGTATTTATTATTTGCCCAATAGTAAATCAATATAAAACTCATTCTGAGATTTGCTCCAGCGCAGTATCTAAGTGGTGCAGATTTCTGGCTTGAGGTTGTCTGTTTCACTAGTTAGTAACTGTCTGTTGGTCAACAAAATCCAGTTTATTTTGCCTATTCTGTTGGATTATTGATATCTGTAATCATTTACACCTGATATGCCTGTCTAGTGAGCTGTTCCAGTTAATTCAAGTTTCAAATTTTTCATGTCTGCATATTTGCACAATAAAGAAAATGAAAGACAAATAAAATTTGGCTGAGTAGTGTCGGTAAATTAAATAGCATTAGATTTGTCAAATATTACTGAGTTTTAATATTGTTCTGTGATTTAACAGCATTACCACCCAGGGAGGAGCCCCACAATGAGAAAAAAAAATATAATGAAACTTTTACAAAAACAGCTAATGTTTTTATTGTCTGTTTCTTACATTTGTAGTTATTCAGCAAAGACGTTAACTATTGGAGCACATATTTAATAAGTGTCCTTACAAGTAATTCACCAGTTGTTACCTAACATCCAGCCAGAATTGAATTAAATGGATGTGACTGTCTTAGTCACATGTTGCAGGATGTACTTAATGTTCTATATTAATCATACTTTAAGTGGAATTTGTAACATACACGGTGCAACTGTACTTTTCGTAGTGTAATGTTTACCATTTAAATTTGTCTAACCTGCAGAGCTATCTCCTTGTACTACGAGCTGAGTGAAAACGACTTGGCTTTCATTAAGCAGAGCAGGGATGGCTCTGGCTTCTTGATCAACCTGATTGACTCACCAGGGCACGTTGACTTCTCTTCTGAGGTGACTGCTGCTCTCCGTGTCACAGATGGAGCCCTGGTTGTTGTGGACTGTGTTTCTGGTAAGGCTAGTCTTAGACTCTTACACATTGTAAGTTGGCAGGCAAAAAAATAAAAAGACTGACTACAAATAAAGAGATGCCTGGCATACAGGAGGTTTTTTTTTATTATCATACAAAAATGGGTGGGAGATTTGGCCCATATATTCAAAAATGATCGCAACTTGGCTGCTAAATGTTTCTGGGACACTTGTGCCATTTAAATGTTCAAGCTTAAAATAAATGCTGCTGTTCCATTTAGATTCCAAGTGTTAAATAGTTGCTTTGTGTATCCCTGCCAGGCGTGTGTGTGCAAACTGAGACCGTGCTCCGTCAGGCCATTGGTGAGCGTATCAAGCCAGTCCTGATGATGAACAAGATGGACCGTGCCTTGCTTGAGTTGCAGCTTGAACCTGAAGACCTTTACCAGACCTTCCAGCGTATTGTGGAGTCCGTCAACGTCATCATCTCCACCTATGGAGAGGATGAGAATGGACCTATGGGTGACATCATGGTGAGTTGTCTATACACTGAAAGTGCAACACACACTTGACTTTTTGTGTATGGGTCTCCCCTTGCATTGTCTATGATGAGCAGAGAAGGTTTGATAACTTGAATTCTAGTGTGATAGAAGTGCTGTTTTTATTGAACATATGTGTGCATCTAGACACCTATTTGCACTCAAACTGCTGTTCAATGCTGAATGTGGGTCAAAATGTTTTTCACCTTGTTTAAATTCAATTGAGTATGAAGTAGTAAATTTCTGCAAACTGAAAGATCTCAACTCAGTTGAGACAACATGAGTCTTACCTTCCACAGTAAAATCTCCAAAGCAGGTGTAAACAAAACTACACTAGACATTTAATGGAGAGTCTATAATTACACACTGATGTAGTGGTCTCTTTTCTAGGTTGATCCAGTAATTGGCACAGTTGGCTTTGGCTCTGGACTCCATGGCTGGGCATTCACCCTCAAGCAGTTTGCTGAGATGTATGCATCCAAGTTTGCTGCCAAGGGCAACACCCAGATGACTGCACCTGAGCGTTCCAAGAAGGTGGAAGACATGATGAAGAAGCTGTGGGGAGATAGGTGCGCCTCCAACACAGAAACCTTGATTATCAAACAAAGGCCATGTGATTAGAGTGCATGGCTACCAGCAGTGGAAAAATGGCACACAGAAAAGATCTTAGTGATGTTGCTGCATCTCTATTGTATTGCTTAATGTTTACACCTTTACTATTCTAGGTACTTTGATGGGGAGAACGGCAAGTTTGTCAAGAGTGCTATTGGAGCTGATGGCAAGAGGTACTCCCGCACCTTCTGTGCTCTTGTGCTGGATCCCATCTTCAAGGTAACAAGACTTCAGGTTTATTTGAATAATGTAATGGGGGGCAATGCATTTAGAGTGCAAAGTAGTGAGACTCAAAGAACAAGATTTTGTAAACAGTTGCTCTGTATGCCTGCAAGTGATGATCTGAAAATTCTTCACTTTGACCTGACTAACCAGTGATGATAACCTTCAACCTGAGCAGGCACTGAGTGAAATGATTTTTACTTATGTCCTGACTTTGCTCATGTTAAATTGCAGTCTACTAATTCACATTAATTTCCTTCTAGGTGTTTGATGCCATCATGAACTTCAAGAAAGAGGAAACTGCCAAGCTGATCACCAAGATGGAAATTAAGTTGGATGCTGAGGACAAGGACAAGGAGGGTAAACCTCTCCTGAAGGCTGTCATGCGCCGCTGGCTGCCTGCTGGAGAAGCCCTTCTCCAAATGATCACCATTCACCTGCCTTCCCCTGTCACTGCCCAGAAGTACCGCTGTGAGCTGCTGTATGAAGGACCTGGAGATGATGAGGCTGCCATGGGTATGGAGCTGATTTATTTCCATTTTGCTCATGTACAAGAATGGAGTAGACATGCAGTATACAGAACATGCATGTTAGCAATAATCCATGATGGAATCTGGAAAGGGTAGAAAGCCTAATTGTTCTTGGACTAATGCTGATTTAATAAATTTGTTGCATAGGTATCAAGAACTGTGACCCCAAGGCTCCCCTGATGATGTATATCTCAAAGATGGTACCCACCAGTGACAAGGGTCGCTTCTATGCCTTCGGTCGTGTGTTCTCTGGGAGTGTGTCCACTGGCCTGAAAGTTCGTATCATGGGACCAAACTTTGTCCCTGGAAAGAAGGACGACCTGTACTTGAAGCCAATTCAGAGGTAAGTTTCAACATGTGGCCTGTTGATCAACTATAAGGTGTGAATTTATCAGGAATTTGGTCACTTCTGAATTAAACTTTACCACCTTGCTGTCTGCCAGGACCATTTTGATGATGGGCCGCTACGTTGAACCCATTGAAGATGTGCCTTGTGGTAACATCGTGGGTCTGGTTGGAGTGGACCAGTACCTTGTCAAGACCGGAACCATCACCACCTATGAGCAGTCACACAACATGAGAGTGATGAAGTTCAGTGTCAGCCCTGTGGTGAGAGTTGCTGTGGAGGCCAAGAACCCTGCCGACCTACCCAAGCTTGTGGAGGGCTTGAAGCGTCTGTCGAAGTCCGATCCTATGGTCCAGTGCATCATTGAGGAATCTGGAGAGCATATCGTTGCTGGAGCTGGAGAGCTGCATCTGGAGATCTGCCTGAAAGATCTGGAGGAGGACCATGCTTGCATTCCACTCAAGGTGATAAATCACAGTTCAGTGAAGTTGATTTGTGCTCAAGAGCCATACAAATAAAATGTCCTAGACTTGAACATTCCTGCATTAACACGTCTTTTTCTTTATAGAAATCTGACCCAGTGGTATCCTACAGAGAGACCGTCAGCGAAGAATCAAGTGTCATGTGTCTGTCAAAGTCGCCCAACAAGCACAACCGTCTGTTCATGAAGGCTCGTCCCTTCGAAGAGGGTCTGGCAGAGGACATCGAGAAGGGTGACGTTACAGCTCGTCAGGAGATGAAGACCCGTGCCCGTTACCTTGCCGATAAGTATGAGTGGGATGTCGGTGAGGCCAGAAAGATCTGGTGCTTCGGACCTGACGGAACTGGCCCCAACATGCTGGTGGATGTGACCAAGGGAGTGCAGTACCTTAATGAGATCAAGGACAGTGTTGTGGCTGGTTTCCAGTGGGCCGTCAAGGAGGTAAGAGCCCAGTTTATGCAATGATGTTTTGTTTTAACGGTGGATATACCTGGAACTCACAAATTGTTGCAATGTTGTGTTTAGGGTGTCCTCTGTGAAGAGAACATGCGTGCCATTCGCTTTGACATCCATGACGTGACCCTGCACACAGACGCTATTCACCGTGGTGGTGGTCAGATTATCCCCACAGCCCGCAGAGCCTTGTATGCTTGTGAGCTCACAGCAGATCCCAGGCTTATGGAGCCCGTCTACCTGGTGGAGATCCAGGTGAGTTGCATAGGAGATGCAGCCTATCTGGTTTCTTTCAGTAATCAGATGTATATTTACCTCTATAAAACATGATCAGTGAGTACGTCATACCTGCTCATGTTTTGCAGTGCAAAGCATTTTAGTTTTATCAACTATTTGCTTGTTTTATCCCATAGCTGACTTGCTTATAATTTCACCAGCATTAGTGTCAGGTTGACTCACTATGTCCTGTCCACTCAACAGTGTCCTGAGACAGCAATGGGTGGAATCTACGGTGTGTTGACCAGGAGACGTGGTCATGTGTTTGAGGAGGGCAGAGTCATGGGAACACCCATGTACGTCATCAAGGCCTACTTGCCTGTCATGGAGTCCTTCGGTAAGTCCTCTCTCAAACCAGTGCGGATTTTGTCACTTAATTATTGATGTACCTTTTAGGCTTCTTTCAGTGTAAGTTGTGTCAACAAATTAATGAGAATTTCGAGAGTTATGTCATCATTTGTCTTGTGTGAAATGACTATTCAAATTTCCTGCTCAAACTGCAGTTTTTGACACGCACTGCCCATTTAACTCTGGCTTTGCAGTTTCAGTATACAACAGTCTGCTTAGTAAATACAGAATGTAGTCAGTCCTGTATTTTTTTCTTTTTAGGAGACTTACTTGGCAGAAATCATTTTAAGTGCAACAAGTATGAAGGAAACTACTTTTCTTTAGGAGAGATAGTTTGGACACTAGGGGATAATCTTCAGAAGCTACCATACTGTATATTTTCAAATGAAGGTAGTGGGATGTACTTCTTTTTAAAAAGTAAGCTTAGTTTCACATTTTAATTGGTGCACCTAGGATATGTCATTTTCCTGCGTGTCTTTTTCCATGTTTCTCCATTGATCAGAGTAACGTTGCGCATTGTGTAACCTCTTGACCAATTGTGCAGCCTTTTTACATTAAAAGCCTCTAGCTGTTGACCCAAGTCTGATACTGCTTTACTATACTTGTGATTCTCGTACAAAGCATGTGTTGATGTGTGCTGCTCTGTTGGTTTACAGGTTTCACAGCCGACCTTCGTTCCAACACTGGTGGCCAGGCCTTCCCACAGTGCGTGTTCGACCATTGGCAGATCCTCCCTGGAAACCCCCTGGAGGCAGCAACCAAGCCTGGTATCGTTGTCCTCGAGACACGCAAACGCAAGGGTCTCAAAGAAGGTGTCCCAGCCTTGGACAACTACCTGGACAAATTGTAAAAGCCTGAACCTGGCTCGTCTCATTCCTCTCTACCAACACAAAAGAAGTCAACATTGTAGAACTGAACTGTACAGAACACAGTGAGCACTAAATATTGCCAAAAGGATCGACAATAATAATTAAACAACTGAAAAAATTGTAAACAATTAATAAAAGAAAATAAAAACTTTTATGGTTCAGGCTTTGTTTTTTTATGGGGATGACCATGGCTGCTATGTTAGACTTCAATTCATCTAAGGTGGCAGTGATTCAAAGATGAGAGTTCAAATTTCCATACGGAAGATTAGTATGATGTAGCTGGTAATGCATTGTTTCATTTCAAGATTTACACTCTGTACCATCAGTTGTTTTACTATATTGACCTAAAGGGTTAGTTATATGGTTATATTGTGCTTCAAATGTCTCTACAGCGTGTCTTTGTTGATCTGAAAATACTGCAAGGATTGAAGGGCTGTACTATACAGACTGTTGTGGAAAACCAATTGGTAGTTTCTGTTCATGTCCACTTTTGGAAGAACATACTGTCTTCATCCGTGACTGACAGTCAGAGCTGGCTTATTGATTAGGTATTGTATAGTACTATGATCAGTTCTGGATTACATTGTTTCATGGTTATGACAAAACACTTGAACTACATGCAAGTATAAAAATGTCAATATGGTTCCTCATTACATTATTGGGCACTATAAGCTGCACAACTGGAAGATACTGGTTTCTAGAATCGGAGTTTTTGCTATTTTGTTTGTTTTTTTTGTCAGCCATTTCAGAATTTTGACATCTAGGGTTGGATGATGTCACAGTAAGCCTCTGGAAACAGGTGATGGGTATTGAGGGGTTTTTTTCTCTCCATTATTTGAAGAGTGAAGAGTTGGTGTTAGTCCTGCGTACAACCTACTGTATGCTGTAAAACTGACATGCCTGAATCAGCAGAATCATTGACACAAAATCCTCGCAGTGCTGGGTCTTGGCTGTTAGCGTTGCCTCCTCCATGTCTAGATGCATATAAGCTGCTTGCTTGCTTCATCCATAAATAAACCAAAAAGATTAATAATTTTATCACTTGAATATATAAGGAAAAAGAAAACCTTTCTGAATTCATCTTGCAATATAACTTTGTTTCATAACTGCCAGTCAACCCCACCCTTTCATCAGTATGTACAATGTGAACAGATGTGTTAGAGGAAGGAATGGATTGACAATATTATGTTACACAAGCAATTCCCTTGCTTCAGACAACTTCTGCTTCGAATGTTTTAATAGTTAAAAGTATCTGTAGTCCTCATGTTGATGAGGAAACTCTGTATATTCATGTTATGTCTGGCCTGAACTAACCATCTCAACTCACACAAAGCAAAATCTCAAATACATATTACATCAGATTTATTCCAAGGCCTTTCACATTAAAACTCTTAAAATTTCCCAAATCAATATGCTGTAAAACACATTCCTCCAACAGATAAGGAGGCGTCTTTTAAAGGAATTAATTCAATGCATATAAATCCAAATCTAATTTTTATATACATGTGTGCATTTTTTTAAAAAGTGATGAAGCAACAGCAGACCTATAAATACAATATACCAAAGCAGTTTGGGATGATTTACATGATTGGTTGAAGAGCAAAATGTTTGGCTTTGCCATAGGATGAAAGTTTTTAGCTATAAAATGAACTCAAACGTGGACTCTTTGATTAGATGTACTCTCTGTATGTGATTTTTTATTATTATTTATTCTTAAAACAAGATGCCTGTGGACAACTCCAAACCTCTCCATGTTCCAAAAAGAAGAATTCCCCTTCTTAGCTGCTTTAAACTTTGAGGGAAATAAAAAAAAACTGACTACAGTTAGACTTTTATGACTAACCTCAAACTTGTTAAACATACCTGGTAACATGTTCTTCAGTTTTAATTTGTGGTCATTTAAACGTGTTTGTTGCATGTTCAGTGATTTGATGTCATTCAGTGCTACATTGTAAGGCATGTGGCCTTAGTGTTTGTGTGGACAGAAAATTGTTAATAAATGTAAAAAAAAAATAATATTAATAATAGTTTAGAGCAGTGCAGTTACATTTTGTAACCACAGGTGAATAGTGGAACATTTCCGATGATAAGATATATTTAGGAAAATGTTGGTGACAAGGACACTCAATGCAACAAGGAGGGCAGCAAATCAGACATAATAGCAAAAGAGTACTTCTGAAGACATTCTCATGGTCACTTTCTCTCATTAACAAGTATTTATTGCCATTTACATATAAATTTAGATTATTCATCCATCCATTCATCCTTCTGCTTCATCCTGGAGAGGTTCACAAGGGACTGAAGCCTCTCTCTGGGAAATTTGGGCAAAAGGCGAGTTACACCCTGGACAGTAAAAATATAAATGCAGCATGTAAAGCCACACCTGACAAGGGTGTACATTAACTCAGCAAGTCAAGAATTTGTCACCGGTTGAGAATCAGAATCAGAAAGGTTTTACGGCCAAGTAGGTTTTCACATACAAGGACCCTGACTTGTTTCAGTGTACAACAGTAACATATGAACGTGCTGCCAGTCAGGAGGCACTAACAGCCAATAAGAAGCAGTGTTACAAGCCATATCAGCAGCAAGTGTAATCAAGAGATTATGAGTCACAAAGTAATAAAAGCGCTTCCTGTGTGCAGGAATGTGCAAATGAATCACCCCAGAAAGTGCAGCGTCATCTAGTATGTGATGTAAACAGCTTGATATGTATAAAGGGATCTTATTAATCCTGTTCAAAGGTTTGACTTAATGTAACGCATAGTCAGTGTCTATGGTGGAGAAAAAGAGGCAGTGTCAGTGGGCGCCTTTTATTGAAGATTAATTAATGCTTTTCACAAGTAGTTAATAACAATACTACCAGTAGAGAGAATCAGTTTAATATGTACACAAAATGTCTGCTTAAGTGAACTAATCTAGTGGGTAATTAAATCATAACGGACTGCAACTTTGTTATCGTAAAACTAAATGCAAAATCGTAAAAAGGGCAGTACCTTTTCCTCATGACTCATTGTGATCAGTGCAAATTTGTTACTTTAGCATAAGATTAACTTTATTTTTTTTATGTAGCTCAGACTTTAACTGTAGCATAAATATTAGATACCACATACAGAAATCCTTTTTGGTTTTAATCCATTTAGTTTATTAGGTTTATTAACTGAGCGATGGGCTTAGGACAAAGGTTCTAAGTACTATAACTTTATTGTCATTGATTATTAAAATCCCGACAGTACACTGTCAAATCAATATTCACCAGAGATGCTCAGCCTTACAGTAGCGTAGGTTTTATCGCAGGCAGCGTCTTTCTTTGAAAATCCTACTCTTATACTTTCACATATTACAAAAAAGTCATCTTGTTAAAGTCATCTTGTGAAAATTAATGGATAGCATTCTTATGACTCATGTAAATGGTAAACTGTGATATATGTATATTCCAATGTAAAAAAAAAAAAAGCTTGATGTCCTTTTTTTTGCTTGTACACTTTGTGAACTCGGTTTTGAAAAGGTGTTATATACATAAAGCTGTTAATATTATTATAATTGCAGAGGCCTCTTTCATACTTTTTCAAACTTTCAGGAATATCACTTTTTATATGACCGAGGGAAGATGCCCCTTTTCACGTTTTCATATTTAGCTTTATGATATTAAAGAGCTTATCTGGCATAATTTAGTTGCCCTCTAAATTTGTTTATGTGTTCACTTGGTTTTGTGGTTTTATTTCAGTTCAGCTTTATTTATCGCAGAGGTTAAATTAATAGTAGCTTTCCCAGTCCGTACATTCAATATCAATTGATAGCCAGATATAGTTAAAAATGTCAAAAAAAAAGCATGTTAGAAAAAATATGTATTATATTGATGTTTAAAACACATCTTTATATACTTTTAAAATAAAATAGTGGTTCATAAGGGGATATTTTTACCTTACCCTACTAAAATTTAGTATTTTGTAACTTCTTTTCTACACTTTTTTGCTTCTGTGGTATGTTTTTCTTTCGGTTTCTGTTGCAATACTGTCATTCTGAGTATCTTTTATGGGCTTCCACTCATTTTATATTGTTGTTGCTTTTTTTTAATGTTGTTATTCTTATTATTAGTATAAGTGTTGTTGTTGTTATAACTGAGTGCGGTGCAAACTGGTTTATGGAGGGGGGGGGGTCTTCAACCGACCAATCAGGAGTCTCCCTCTCGACCAATCAGATGACAGTTCGACTTCTCTTCCTGTTTGGCCGAGGATTCATTATCGGGTGAGTAATAAAGCGTTCATCCAAAAAGTAGAAATCATTTCTACTAATCGTCATTGTCTCGAGTAAATAAGCCATTATTAAATCTACGTGTACATGTTTTGCGTGTTTTTTTTTCTCTAAATGAGGAGTAGACAGTTTGGATTACGTTTTTGTGCGGATTTTTATCCGTTGTGTGTGCGCGTGTGTGTGTGAACAGCGACCAGTTAGCCGCAGCGAACTGTTAGCAGTGAGGTTAGCTTGAAAAGCGGCGTCCCTCCCGGAGGATTAATGCTGAAATTCACAATTCCTCACGACTCTTTGTACAAGTTGTCTCGTTTTGTCTGCGCAGAATTCCTCCCACGGTACAAGTCTAACGGATTGAGACTCGTTTTCACACTTCGCACGGACGGAGATCATGGGAGGCATCAAACAGGAGCAGAGTGATGCATCCCAGCAGCCCAAAGCTTCACACACAGCGGATCCTCCACAAGATGAGGTGGGCACTGCTGCATCCCACCACCATTAACAGGGATAGTAAAAGACTTTGGTTTTGCTTCCTTAGTTGGAAGGATGTTAGATTTTACAGCTAAAAAAAAAAACTGGTTGAAAATTTTGTTTAGGCAGTCGCACTGATGCTGTTCACTAATTCACCTCGTTACCATTTTGTTTGGTACATTACTGAGCCTAAAGTAATTTACACCTAGATAAAAAGCCTCCTCTAATAAAGATCAAAACGCAGGAGAGCCATCAGAAAGTTTGCAGCACAAAATACAACATAGAAGGTAGCTGAAAACTGTGTAATTTTTTTTTTTTAATTACATATGTATCGACCTTTTTGTTTCTTAATTGACAGTGAAGGTTGCTAATAATTCAATGTGCATAGACTGATACAGTTTTTGTAAGTAGGACAACCAAAGTCCAAAATAGCCAAGTAGAAGAGATGCTGCTGTGTATTTGAGAAGAAAAAGTTCACACAGAAGCAAAAGTTCTTATTTTTGAGTTTTTTGTGCAGTCAATGTGTGATCATAGTTTAAGAAACTGTAGTCATCTATGGTGTAATAAAATGTGATTTCAGTGATAAATACTTAAACTTTAGTCAATGGATCAGACTTTTACAGTTAAATAGTATATATCTGTGATGGAGTTCAGGATTCAGCTGTAGCAAATGGTTTAAATGCAGCTGATGAACTGTAATTCTGTTTTCTAACCGCTCACCTGTCAGAGGTGAAGAAAAATACACGGTGTCATTTAACGTTAGGTCCTTATCGATCCTGTCTCCATGTCAGAAATAGATTATAAATAATTAAAGACTCTACCATTGTGTTGTTTTGTGTGCTACAAACAGCCATTTTGAGCCAGTCGTCAATGCTGCTTTCACTTTCACTGATACACCTTAGTTGCATTCACTGTGACTTGGACATCAGAGTTTTGGTGAATGAACTTGACCTATGAGAGCTTTGACCCCCCTGAACCCCCTTGAAGGTGCCTCTCTCATAATGTTACAGACGGGGGTAAAATAAAAGAGAATTTTAAAGGCTTTTTATTTGCACAGAAGAGGTTGACTGAGTCTAAACAGCCTGTAACGGGGACATTGTGTGAATAGTTGAACTGAATGATAGAAGCAAAACAACAAAGATGGGTGGAATCAATAAATGACGTACAAAGATGGTAGAACATAAATGTTTTTTAAGTCTTATGCTGTACAGTTAAACAGCAGAAAACGCTACAGCCTTCATATTGAGTATTTCTGTATCCTTTGTTTAGCCTGATGGTCTCACTGAGATACCACATCTCTTCCTCCAGGGAAACCTGGAAGAATGCAACATATCTGTAAATCTGTTTCATAAAACCCAAACACTGTAATCTTTATGAAGGTAGGATTTATTACAGGCAGCTTCTTGTGTATGAGGGTGAAGGTAGTGGAGCTGCAGCTCAGTTCATCTGGTAGTTATTCAACCAAAAATGGAAAAATACTTACATTTATACTCTGATATGTGAGTATTTGTTGGCTGTCTTAGTCTTTTATGATGGTAAATTTAATACCATTGAGTTTTGGAGTGTTAGTTGGACAAAGTAAGCAATCTGAACACACTCTTCAGCAAGATAGAAAATTTTATATTGACTGATAATCAGCATCATATTTTAACTGATTGTGAAAATCACTAGCTGCAACCCTAATTTGTATTTATGTTATGCTAGCTGTCTACTGAACAGTGAGGAGTGACGCAGATGTTTCTTAGAGTGTTGTTTTATCTCTGTGCAGCCCAAGAAGAGAGGCTGGCCGAAGGGAAAGAAAAGAAAGAAGGTGCTACCAAATGGTCCCAAGGCACCAGTAACAGGATATGTCCGCTTCCTGAACGAACGACGAGAACATATGCGGGCCCGATACCCCGACTTACCTTTTCCGGAAATCACCAAGAGACTCGGGGCAGAGTGGACACGATTAGCCCCGAATGACAAACAGGTAGATCGTTAAAGTTTTCCATGTATGCACACTTGATTTAATACAACACAAACTCTGAGAACCGAGTATTTAATGATGCTTGAGTTATTTAACTATGAGCTAGTTTGTTTTTTGTTCACAATCATACACATAAACTGCATTCACACAGATTCTTTTTGCTTAAAAGATTTCCCTCCTCAGTGGATGTTCTTTTCAGCAAGATGGTGAAATGTGTACTCTGACAACTTTTTTTGCCGAAATGTTCAACTTCACTATTTTCTGCAAAACAATTCAAATGAACCAGGGCTTGTTTTTAAGCCACACCAAGTTCCAGTGAAGTATCACAACCTTATTTGTGTGCTAACAGCGCTATTTAGATGAGGCGGAACGGGAGAAGATGCAATACGCCCAGGAACTGAAAGAGTACCAGCAGACTGAGGCCTATCAGATCACCAGTGCTAAGATACAAGACAAGAGGATCAAAAAAGGTGACAAAAGACCTCAGCTTACCTCATGCTTTTTTAGGCTGATGACTGCTCATGCATGTGTATTCATATCAGTTATATAACGTATATAAAGCACCACAGTACCAGTCCAAAGAGCAACCTGTATTTGCGTAGCATTGCTGTGTGCCATGTGATGTGTATGTGGTGTTCATATAGTGTTTTTCTCTTTCAGAAGACGCTCCATCAGTCATCTTCAGTACCAGTTCAGGGTCATCTTTAACAAAGGTACAGGATTTTCTAATACCTTATGACTGTATATTCACACAAGCTTTGAGCTAACGTGTCCATTTGCTAATGATTTCTGTTTAGGCTTCTGACCTCTCCAGCAGGTTTGACATCCCTATTTTCACAGAAGAGTTCCTCGACCAGAACAAAGGTAACAGAGAAACTGACAACAGGAAACCATCGTTCTGTTATATCACAAGTAAAACAAAGAAGTGTTTAACATGTACTAATGTTAAGGTAGATCTGCACACTAAGACATCATCTCACGCTCCCGTCAAACATTCTTTGTTTCACTCGTTGCGGTTTCAGCTCGAGAGGCTGAGTTGCGACGGCTTCGTAAGGCCAACATCGAGTTCGAAGAGCAGAACGCAGTGCTGCAGCGGCACATTAAGGACATGTACAATGCAAAAGAGCGCCTGGAGGCTGAACTGGGGCAGGACGAGAAGCGTACCCAAGCTCTTCATCAACACTTGCTGGCTATTAAACACACATTGGTCAACAGTCTCTCATCAGTCCCCCTGCCAGGTCAGGATTCATGTGGCTGTAGTTAGTCAGAATAAAGGAATGAATGGATACTAATGCTCCTGTATGATATGAGATAGATTTCCTGTTATTTCATTTTCGTGCAAAGTTTTGTTTAACAGGTCATTATACATCTATCGATATTGTTTTCCTTCTTAAATGGTGTGGCTGCTTGAATTTGAAATGTGAATATTTGTTAATACAGACCAGAATCATTTCCATATTAATACTTAAATTCAACTATGTTACCACAAAAAGATCCAATAACACTATTCAAAGATGTGTGTAGATTTCATTCCTGTGTTTATTCTGAACAGGTACAGGTGAGACAGCATCTCTCGGAAACCTGGACTCGTACCTGAGTCGTCTCAGTGGGGTGCTTGAGGGAAACCCCCACAAACACCGCGCCCTGCTCAACCAACTTTGTGAGGTCCTCTCTCATCTGGACAGGTAACTGTTATGTCCCACACTCAGCCTAACGGGGTGGAAACAGTAAAATAGAAGCTTGGCCACTCTAATACAGGATACAGATACTCTGCAGGCATTTTCTGATCAATCTGCTATCCTTCATCTTGCTTAAATATAGGATTGGATGTGTTTACAGTAATCTGTAAAAAGCAGAAGGTTATACCTGCTTACCAGGGTTCAAACAATACCTTCTTTTGCAAGTGTTTGCCGGAATATTGTCTTTACTTTAGTGTAGTGGACACAAATTAGGTGCAACTTGGTAATCTTTACTTTCCTCTTTTGGTTAGTTGTTATACGTTAAAGACGCCTTAATTTGCCCTATCTGCTGCAGCGTTTATGAATCCTACAGTGTTATTACAGTCAACCTTCCTGTGAACTTGTTGGACAAACAGTGGGAAGGCTGGCTACTGTTTGTGCCAGGTTGGCAGCGAGGTCATGGACCAAGCTTAGTTAGATAGCTTACAAAGACAGCGTAAGGGTTCATTTTTTTAAAACTGCAAATACAGTGATTGTGTGTTGGGTTTTGAGTGCTGCCAAAAAGCAGGTGATTACATTTCAACAACTTAATACAGAGCCTGGATGCAGCATAACAAGCTGTTCACACTACACCTCCTGTGTAGACACAGCTGTTGAGGTCATGACATAAATATGAAGCTGCTGCCAGCAGCTGGCTGGCCGGGTCAGTTCTAGTACACGTTAAACAAATGTAATGTAATGTGTTCATTTTTGATCTTGACAGGTACTTTCCGAAGTATTTTATTTTGAAATTTTAGTCACTGCTAACCTCGTAGCCTTGGCCCAGCCCGTCTCCTCGTGTTCCTCAGCTTGGCTAGCTTGATTTTGTTCTCCATGTCATTCAGCTGCCTCTCCAGTGAGTCTCCACCATTGGCTAGAGCTGGAGGGCCACTCCAGCCTCGTCTGACTCACCGGATGTAGGGTGCTGCCATTGGCCGCTCATTTCAGCCAGCTTCGTTCTCTCCTTCTGCTATCTGCATGTCAGCATTTATTTCACTGCAGGAAACATGAAACAACAAAATACACACTCCAGGCTACATTCCAGACTGAAAATTTCAAGTTTTGCGGAGGATTTGGAACTTGCAGTCCTGCTTGTTTGTTTGTTTGTTGTGGATGGACCACACATTTCAATGACAGTTCTTGTGTCCCTGCATGAAAATGTTCCACCCAAACAATTCCACTCATCAAGCTGCATCTTTCCCGTAGCCCCGCTTACGACGACTGTGTTTGATTTAAAGAAATGCAGATAAGTCAGAGCATTTTGTGATGCAGCCAAACCAGCTCACTGAGGCTTGGAGCAAAACAAAGACACCGTAGCGTCCACTAATGATGAGATAGCCAAGTACCATCGTCAGTACAATCAAAGGTGGTGGAGCTAGAGTTCATCATTCCTGGAAAAGCAGCTAAATGGCATCGAGGAACACCACAACAATGACCAGAGGCAGGTCAGGGTTAGCTGGTTAGCTGGTTAGCAACAACTGAACGCACCTTTAAAAGGCTCCATGCAAAGCTAAGTTAACTGGCTGCATATCCTTCCTGCACAAACTTGAGAATGGTGTTAGTCTACTCTTCAAGAAAGCAAATTTCAAAAATGTCTAAGCATTCATTTAAAATGACCACATTATTCTATATAATCATCCATATAATTCATGTATACTTCTCAATTCAATTCAAGCATCCAAAGACCATGGCTGTGTCTGAAATCAATCCATAACCACCATGTAGCGTCCACATTTACCCCCTGCATTTTATTTGAGTGTCTGAGTGTGTAAGTATAGCCCCCATGTAGCGCCTTTAGACAACATACCGGGGAAAAAACACGTGGAGTTTATGGCATGTGCAGTATTTTCTACTAACATGTTAAACACGGTGCAGTGTGGCACATTATGTAGATGAAAACATTTGAGTTGTGAGACTCTCCAACCGTCACTTTACTGCACACTACTTCAAAAACCAGTGAGTGTCCATCATATAGGGAGTGATTTCCGACACAGCACTTAAAACGTATCGTAATATTGATATGACAGTCATATTTTCTTTTTTTTCTAACTGTATGCTTTCATTCCTTGTCAGTGAGAAGTTATGATGAGACTCCAGGCAGAGACCCACTCCAGAGGGACAGGCTTGGTGGTATTAGGTCAAGTCAGTGCCATTCAACAGAGCATGTAGGCATGGTAACGTCAAGCAATGCAAAAGGGTACAAACACTTAAAAAAAAAAAACACAACACACACAGTCCACATCTACATGCCTATTGTTTATGAATATGTGTATTCTGCAGAATGTGTATTCCTACACATGTTTCTTTTATGAATGTATGTGTGGCAGCGTTGAGGGTTTTTTACAGTTCAGGTTTTTACCAAATCCAGTGTAATCTTCCCTTCAGAACTGCCTTAATTAAGTACATTTGAATTGACTCTAACCCTATCGTGTAGCTTTGTATCAGCAGTTATCTACAGGTTCATGGCATGTCCAATACTGCAAGCCTAATTATCAGTTTACAATAAATGCCATTTGGCATGTGGTGGGCGGGGGACGTGTACGTAGTGTTATTTAGAATGCATGAAAAAAAAAAAAAAACTGGAAGGGGTAAAAAAAAAAAATTAAATGTTGGGGTATACATGTTTGAATTTCCATTGATAATGCCAGGTTGTGGAATGGGCAGATAGTTTCAAATGCTGTAAGATTCTATATTTGTGAAGTATATTTGTATTTTTTTCAAATGTTCATTAAACCATACTGAAAATGCTATTTCCAACAAAAACTAGCGTGTGCGGTTTCACTCTTTTAAATTGTTGTGAGATAATTAATTGCTTTACAAAATTTAAATCAAACCATAAAGCAACTTATTGAACCTCACAGCTGGATACCACAGGAAGTAAAAGTATGATTTAAAAGAGAGATGATAGAAGAAGATAGATGATATACGGTAATAGTGCAGAGGACTGTGTGTCCCAACAGGGGGAGCTGCTGTCCCACACATGCTTTGTCAATCCTGGACCAGCTTTGAAGCGGTTTGTCAGTCTGGTTGTTGGTTTTTGTTGTTTTTAGGGATGACAGTGGAATGACCTGCGGTAAGTATGCATCACGGTTAAACACTGACTTTAATAACTGAGAATCTAAGTCCGTCTTTAAGTTGTTGATTTAACCCTATAAAACACATCTCTGTGCATCAAAGTTGCACATTTATCAGTTTTTTGTAGTTAAAAATGATCCCGTCCTAGCCTAAAATGGCTTAGATCTAACTCTGTACTTTCTTAAGAATGTGCAGGTCTGTGACATCTTTACCTCTTTCTCTCCCAACTCGATGCAGCCCAGCACACCAGCTCACCTACACCTTTGCTCAAACACTGTAAAACTACTTTGTCGTACACAACAGCAAGGTTGCAGTAATTCAACCATACATGTTTGAACCGGAAACTGAAGAAAAGTAATGACGCTCAAAGCCCTCCCTGAGCATCTACACGATTGGCTCTTTAGGTTCGTTACATAGGAAATCCCAGAAGTGTGAGTCCACGGTTTTGAAACAGTCATGGGTACACTGCAGCTTCAAGGTAGAAACCCTCACTTGTTCGTTAAGTGCTGATCTTGATACCTCTTCTTAGGTGAAAAACACAATATGGACACATTAACATGGTAGAAAATTAGATCTTCACCACCGGCAATCAAGTAATTTCTCACTAATTGTCTCTGTTGATTTCATAGTGCTCTGTAAAGTTAGGTGTGGACAGTTGATCTGCTTCCACTCTAGTGTCTTACCTCAGTCACTTCGTCATTTGTGAACACCATCATTACCTTCTTACAGCAAAGTAGCTACATCTCTGAAATTTTGAATTCTTCAAAACGTTTTGTGAAATACAGCTAAGTTTGAAAGAAACATGCCAGTATTTGATTACATTTTTTAAAACATTTTTATTAACATAAAAAATGGTGTCTAAAATATTAAATCAATATATCAAATACTTTCCAAGTTGGAAAAAGAAATTGCCCACATTTCTATTTTGGGAATCATTTTTGAAACTCTGTTGTACTTGGATTAGGCCATTTAACAATATTTTGGTTTATCAGTTAATGAGATATTGTCCAAACATAGCCTCAGATTTCAGTGTGTAGCGGGAAAAAAGCTTTTTAATTATCTTTGTCTCGTAAAGTACTTGATATATGAAGGTAAAACTTCTCAAATATCTTTATGAATCGTCATATTTTATGCTAATAAACTTCCAAGCAAATCAGAGATGGTTGAGCAGAAATTGTTCTACAAAATGTAAAAAATTTTGGATGGAATGACCCTTTAGTTTCTGTTGTTACATGTTGAGAATGTGATGGTGTTTGAAAATATTAGTTGCAAAAATAAGTTAATGTGGTTAAAAAAAAAAATATGGAGACAAGCTGCATCAGTAGCATATTTTTTTCATTAATGTGTGCTCAATGATGGGACTTTTTTATGACACTTCAACTCAGCCATAATCAGAGATTATTTGATCAACTTGTTCGATATTGCAGAAGCTGAACTGATGAGATGATGAGAAATAACACTTGAAGTTTTAGGGGTTTGACTTTATTGCTTCCTCAGATATCTATTGAAATTTCGAAGTGCAGAAACATTTTCTCAGAGAGTGCTTGACATATGAAGATATATAAGTAGTCATATTTTATGCTGTGAAATTTTCAAGCAAATCAGAGATGGTTGAGCAGAAGTTGTTGGGATGGAATGACTCTGGAGTTTCAGGGGTTTTTACATAAGCTGTTTCTGGAGGAAGTAACAAAAATCTTATTACACGTTGAGAAAAATCAGTTACAAGAAACCTGGTGCTAACTATGAAGCCAGAGGCTGACAATGTGGCCTGTGAGACCCCCACCACCACCACCACCACCACCACCCTCCACACCATCAACACGCGCTGTGACGTCACGGGCGGAGCTGTCCACGCAGCGGTGGTGCTGAAGCTGAACAAGATGGCTGAGTGTTGGAGACCGGAGAGCTGAGAGCGGAACTAGGGGTGGGGGGAGAGAAAAAGAGTCTCAAATTCACTCAGACGCGCCTTAAAAAAGAGACACACAAGGAGGACTGCAGCCACGTTTCCTCTCCAAAGCGCGAAGACTCCTGATTCCTGTGAGGTGTAACGAACCCTGGCGGGCCCCGGTCCTGCTCTCCACACCGACGGCAGGCTTCTCCATCTCCAGCCCCGCTCCTGCCATTCATCCCCACCGGACTGTATATTTGCACTGATTAGCTCAGCCAATAAAGGAAGCTGGTGAAGAAGCTGGACTATAAGAAATGTCATTGCTGTGTGTTGGAGGTAAGGAGGAAAAAAAAAAGAACTGCCAATGCATGTCTTGGCACGACTTGCTGTGCGTTTTTTTTTCTCACCCAGCAGTTTAAATAGTATCCTTACAGTTTTTATTTTTTATTTTTTTTAAGGGGGAGATTTGCTTGTGATGCTACAGATCCACGCATAAATATTTTAGAAAATCCATCCTGCACAAGGAGCGTTAATTGCTCCTTAATTGCAGTTTATTGCAAATCCATTAAAAGGTAGAAAAATAAAAATCTCCCATCACCTCTAGTAGATTTGTCACATTTCTTATCTCTACTTCGCTATGATTCATCCAGAAATGTTGCACTCCTGCTGTCCTTGATGACAGCTCAGACTCGTTTTTACTAAAAACCTGGCACCGCTACAACCGGATCGATTTATGGAGTAGGTGTATGCTCCTGGCAGCCTCTGTCAAACATAGTAAAAGCAAGATGCGATCCACTCTCTGCTTGGCCCTGTGTGGAGGGCTTTATCTTTCATTTAAAAAAAAAAAGGCATTATGGTTAATAACTGTCTCGTTTGGAAACCTGTCATGTCAGTTTTCGTGCGTAATTTCCCGGAGCGAAAAAAAAAAATAAAGGCGTGTGCAGCCTGCTGGGTTTCTTTACAGTAGGGGTTTTTTTTTTCTTCTTAAAACCACGTGACTCTTTGCAATATTCTTCAGTTTCTCTTATTAATTGAGCTACAAAATCACCACCGATTCTGGCTTTAGAATAAAACAAAATTCCATGTTCTGGGTTCCTACTGTAAAAACACGCCCAGGATCCAACCACACCGCTTGCCGATGGTGTTATTTGTCATTTTTCGGTGATGATGTCGTCTGTGATGGTTTGAGTAGGACCTAAAGGAGATGTAGTCACTTAAATGTCATGCTGTTGCTGTAAAAAGTGAGTATTTATGGTAAGAGTGGGCCTGTGAGAGATGTAAAGTGAGGCTGGATTTGCATTTCTTCTGGGGTTTTCTCAGATTTAGAGCAGAAGACCACCTTTCATCAAATCTGATTTGCTATCAGGCATTAATTTAAATTAACCTGATTAACTGTCCAGGTGGAAAATGTGAGCTTGGATTGTGCAAATGTCTAAGAAGTGAAATGCAATTCTCCTAGTCATCTCCACATCTCACTTTGGGAACCAAACTCCATTTGAAACAAGACAGGAATTTTGCTTGAAGTTTCCTTAGTATTGAAATTTAAGCAGTTTTTCACTGCCTCCAAGCAAGGATAACTTCTCCACGTGTTTTATAACAACACTGTAAACAGGAGTTTATGTCAGTACAGCATATCCAAAGGCCTGGTTGATGCAGGAAAAACTGAGTAATAACTGCAGTAACGCTTGTGTAGAGACCCTTGAAGTGCAGGTTTATGTTATCCAATATTTATTTTAATGGCTGCTGAAATGTGTGCACATCTTTGTTCTGTCACCTTCCACTTCCTGAGCACTCTAAAACAGACTTGTACAGATCTGCAGCTCTTTTTAATCCTTGGAGTTCTCCAAATTGCACCAGCTAGTTGTCATTCTTTTGAAATTTTAAGCCAATTCGTAGCGTGCACTCGGTCCATTTCTGACATACTTTTATAAATATGGTGCCTTTTTTTTTGATGAAGAGAGAGCAGGGATGAAAAGATGAAAAAAGTGATTCCCTCAAGCTTCTTCGTCAGATTCGGCGGCAGGCTTGTAGTGTTTGTGAAGAGGCTGCTATGCTGTTGACACCAGTGCTGGAGCTGATTGCACAGATGTCAGGATTGAGATTCCGGCTCGTTGGTGGTCCCTTTATGTCCCGAAGCTTTGTTGGCATAGCAACCCCAATGGTATTTTAGGCCTCTGCTGGCATTTTCTATTTAGTTTCTACACACTGTTGCAGGCCTGCAGCGAAGGTTTATATTGATACTACTTTTTCTTTTTTTTTTTCGTGGTGGCTGCGAGAAAAAAAAAGGAGAAATAAAAGGGCGATGAGTAATATGTCTGTTCATCCTGGGCTGCAGCAGTCATGTGGTACTTGTGTGTGCATACTCCACTTGCATGTCTCATGATGTTAGATGGAGATGGCAAAATGATGCCACAGAAGCTGAGTGAGCAAATCTGGGAAACATCCGTGCTGTCACATCCTGTAGCAAAGATGTCATTTTAGGCATTGTAACGTCATAAAAGACTGAGGCATAACAGACACCCTTAGTATAACCCTTTAACATGTATTTAACGGTATTTCCACATGTGTATTCAGATAATTTGTTCATTTATCCATCTGCAGAGGGTCACGAGCCTGCTGACACTGGGTGACCCTGAACACGTCGCCAGCCCATCACAGTGCAAACGCAGACAGACACACAACCACACAGTCACACCGACGGCCAGTTTCTTTGCATAGACAGAGAGAACATGTAAACGCCACACGGAAAGGCCCAGCTGCTGCTAAACCCTGCACCGCCGAGCCACCCGGCATCATTAGAGAAGAAACGTTTTTGCATAAGCAATCAGAACGAAATGAATATAATGTAGCACCGCAACGTCCTTGGCCGGTTCGGTCTTTTTATGAGCACACTGCTGCATTACTGTAATAACGACTGGGGTTGCTAGGAGTCTGGAGCAAAGAGCAATTGCATTTTAATGGGAATATATGCAGTCAATACAAAGTATTCAACTTCTGTAGCTAATGATCTCTATCCTATATACTCTCTATTGTATATGCTCTGTTTTTATATCGATTCTGAAAGACACTGTGCTAACAGTCTGTAGAATCTTCATAGTTTCAGTGTAATTCATGTAGCAGGTTTTAATTAGGTCTGGATAAGAGGAGTACTCAATCATCAGTGACCACAGAGTATACTTTTACAGCTGTCATACGGTTAATACATTCTCTGAGGTGTACTGCAGGTATGTGTATTTTATGAGGCAGGCAGAGACCCTTTACTGTCAGTAACTGTTTTTCACTTTTCCCTCTTTTTTTTTTTGGTCGTATTCTTTATGATTTTCTTTCCTGCATTCCCTCCACAAGACTACAGCTTTATATCTTTGTTGCTCTGAAGTGTGGGCCTTTTGAAAGCTTTTTAATTGGAAAAACTCAAGAAATATTAACCAAAAAAAAAAGACCCTTTAGCTCCTCTGGATCTGGGCAAAGGGAATGAATTTGTCCAATTTTTTTCCAGAGCAAAGAAAGACTAAATGAAATCCTGCAACTGCTGTGGCAGCGACTCCACATTTTCTGTTGAGAGTTTGCAGAAAATGTGCAGCGCTCCTTTTATTTATTTTTGCTGTTTTTTTTTTTTTACCTACTCTCCTTCACTCTTTCCTCTTTGCTGTAACTGCAGCACTGTTGGTTTAGTCTTACGCCTCTGAGCAAGAACCCCCCCTCCTCCTCCTCCTCCCCATCCCACCACACATACACTCACCACTCCCCTCTTTCCAGCACCCCCCACTGTCACACTGAAGTGGTTATTTTTAGTGTTGGGGATGCAGCTCACTCTGCCTGCATCCGGCTCCACAGAGAGATTAATGGAGCACGAGAGAAAGAGATAGAAAGGGAGCACACGTGCATTACTTGCCACATGGCAGAGGGGAGCTTGTAGGAGCGAGTGATTGAGTGAGAGAGGACCCGATGGCTGGCTGACGGCGAGGAGGAGAGGACAGCGTGAGCGAGAGAAAGTGTTGGCGAGGGTGCAGCCGAGGTGCATCTGTTAATTACTGTTTATTTAAAAGCGTCTTTGTCAAATAGATGTTCGGTGCCGTCGTGGAAATGAACCTGTCTTGTTCCTCTGCTGCTGAAATATCAGGATTTTTTTTACTTTGAGGTTGGAGAACATGCTTCACCTCACACCTGCCCTTAATGAATCAGAATGATAATAAAGTGATAAGCATTATCCCTGGGGTTTTTTTTGGGGGGGGTGATGCTATTTTTAGAAGCCAATTTGTCCACAATGATTATCATGCCTGCTCTGCTGTCACTGACTAACAATATGACTCAGAATTGTTTTTTCTTTGCAATCATCTCTTTTGCAACCCTAATTTCTTGTCTTTTTATATTCATCTCCCTTTATTTTAAACCCTTCCAGTCCTCCTGCAGCTGCTCACACATGTCGAGTTTGATTTTAAATTATGAATATTTCCTGCATTTCTTTTCCCGTAAATGCAACATCAGTGAAAAGAGGCAGTCAGCAGGGATTAAATACCAGAGCTCTGAATATTAATACCTCACTACCGAACACGGGGATGATGGGCATCGGCAGGGTGCAAGACTGAATGAATAATGAATAGGCTTTTGACGTCACCGTGGCTTTAAAAGTCAGGCTGGTACCTCCAGAGGACCCTGTGTGCAGGAGGGGCACCTCAGCAGAGCCTTGTCTATTGTGTTAGCAAAAGTGAAGCACCGCTCAGTCTTTTATCCATCAGCTGACTGACAACCATGAAGGAGTACACACACATGCATCATTCAGAGAGGACGGGGCATGTGGTCGCAGTCCTTTCGAGCTTTTTACTTTTTCTACCTGCACAAACCGTCCTTCTGGATCTCCTCCCGTGTCCCGCTGAACGGATGCAGTCTTTCATAGTGAGATCCTGGCATTCTACCCAAAGAGCATAGAGAAGTCCCAGACTGAGAAGTGCAGACCTCCCACCCTCTTCCTAAAATGCCAGACTGCTGTCAATCACCAGCCATCCATACTTTCATGCACATGGACCGTAGTCACATGACGCTGCAAGCACAGGCGGCAGAAAACCCCTTTTGTAGATTCATTAAGTTTGCAGTATGTAAATGGGAACTCTTGTCAGGCTAACAAGACTAATTTCTTGTATTTTTTTTTCAATTTGTTCGCAGTGAAGAAAGGCAAGCTTGATGGACCCCAAGGTGAGTTGTGACCTGTGATGATAACTTACCATTTACTGTTTAATGTAAACACACAGTGACATAACCGGCCATGTTTGTATTTTACTCCTCACAGAGAAATTTAACACATACGTGACCCTGAAGGTGCAGAATGTCAAGAGCACAACCATCGCTGTGCGCGGCAGTCAGCCGTGCTGGGAGCAGGACTTCATGTTGTGAGTGATTACTTTATTTCATCATGTCTCTTCCCACTTCAACACATAACTTTGCCTGTAAATCCACTTGTGGAAACTGTCCTAATTTGGTGTCAGTCTTTACTGCAAATCCTTTTTGATTTGTTGCTTTGGGCTGAAGACAACAAGTTTGAAATTGAAGAAAGTTTCTGGTTTTGGAGTTGAAAATAAGTGAGCTTCTCTCTGTGGTGAAACACTACATTAGCTGCTACTAGCATAACACATCCAAATCTCTCACTGAACTGTGGACAGTTGAGTTGCATTATGGGTAACAGAGGTGTCACGATTTGATGACAAATGTTCATCTTATTGTTTTTTTGTGAAGGTCTTTCCACGGTCCTTATCAGAAAGAACACTTAACAATTTAACTAGAATTAAGATGACCTAGCTGCCATTAGTTGATTTATGTCACATGATGGCCGTTAACCGGATGCTCTGCAGGAGAAATAGCATCATCATGGGTCCACCCAATAGCCAAAAGGTTAAGGAGAGTGTAGGCACATGCACCTTTAGCAGCAGATCCCCGGCTCGATTCCTGGCCGTCTGGATCATGTGCTGCACGTAATTCCTCTCCTGTCTCTTCAAGTTTTCTGTCCATCAAATAAAAGCTGAAAAGTCCAAAGACATATCATAAAAGAAATGAATACATATCATTGGGATTTTATTTTACTATAAAGGGATAGAATTTCAGCTGCTGCCAGTAAGGTAGGTTTTCAGTGGAATGATGTGCATTTGTTGCATTTGGTGCATTCTTTGGAGTATTTTGCCAGCTGAAGTGAGCACGCAGTGTTTATGTGCACATCTCACAGGTGATGACACAGTTGTGCTGTCATGGAGCAGTGTTTGATGAGCACCTTGTTACTGTATGTCTTTATGATTTCCTTTTGTCAGGATGTAATGGGTTTTTTGTTTTTTAGAAAAATTTGATTTCATGTGCAGGTGTTTTCCCGGCTCAGAATAGATGTTTGTGGGCTGATAACACATGACAAGAAGACAAACCAATGAGTCCACATTACCTTATTGGATGGTTATGTAGTTATTTCTGACCATCTGATTAACAAAAATGACTACTATACTTAAGTAAACAGCATATTTTCTTATTAATAACTCTTATCATTTTGGCGCTGGTGATATTTCATGACTAATACCTCTTTGGAGTTTGCCAAAATGTCCTCTATGCTGTAAAAATGCTGAAGTATTAACACTAGATTGCTCACAATGTTATTCCCACTAGAGCAATTAAATCACATTTACTAACCTGCTGTCACTTTAGATGCAGATAACTATATATATGTGTGTAATTTAAACTTTTAATAAGTTGTCCGATTTGTGCAAAGCAGATAGCCACACAAGTAGTCGAACAAACTCCAGAGGCATCGGTTCTGCTACAAAAATGTAATAGTGGTTCTGGAAAAATAACTATACTGGAAGCAATAGTTCTCCTGTAGTTTGCAGTAGACAGAACAACATCCTTTGTGATCAAATGTTTTCCAGAGTGTTGCTTCATCTGTTCCCCTCAGATTTGTCCATATCTTGTGGCATCTTAGGAGAGGAAGGGTCACTGTAATGAAACAGAGTATGCCCTAAACTATGTTGTTATATGATGTTTTGAAATCTCGCTCTGTGTGTCCCCTTGTGCCCCTCTGAAGGTCTCACACAGACCCGGTTTTCTGAGTGCAGTGCTAAATTGGTGCAATATCCCCCAAAGTATTCAACCATCTGTTTACTTTCCTTCTATGTCTCTGCTGCCGTCGTAGCTTTTTAGTTCGAACACATCTTTTTACTCTTAACTTCTGAAAGTACAAGTGTAGTAAAATTGCAATATGTTTGATTTTGTTTAAAAAAAAAATAAGGCTCGTGTTAGTTTGCAGATTCAACCCAATGCTTCATATTAAATATTAAAGAAATTCAAACTACTAAAGACTCTGGGTGTTTAAGACCCACTCTGCTGGAAATCTGTTTTTTTTTTAAAATCTTATTAACATGTCCATCAGCACCATGTTTGGACATTTTAGCACTCAAATGTGAAAATAATAAATGCAGAAACACAATGAAAGACACAGATTTATGGGGTTTCATACATAGTAAACCTAAGAAACCAGTTCTGTCACTGTGCAGGGTTCGTTTTCTTCAGAATCAGTTTCCGGTTTGAACATGTGTAGCTGAAGTACTCAGAGTATAGAGTAGTTTAAGCAGCGTAGTAGGGGAGCTGGTGTGCTTAAGCTGCAACCAGTGGTGGAGGGGTGATTGGAGAGACAGGCAGATCTGCACAACAATATAAAGTTAGCATCTGAAGTCAGAAACTGGTTATTTTAAAGGTCAAAACTGATAAAAAATGTAACGCTAACGCAAAGAGACGAGTCTTTGGAACTTAAGCGAACAACTGAGGAGGGACTTTAAATAAGGAATGGATACCGTTATTACACATGAACAGAGATGTCACCTCGGGGTTTCAGCTCGACGGCACACAGACGCTGTGCAGCTCAAGGCAGCCGGGTCAGCGGTGACATTTATACTTCCTAAAAGGAGTTATTTTTGACTCTCTCCCTTTGTGGAATGAGAGGGGTGAAATAACACCTCTGCTGGTGTTTGAGCCGCTCCAGCAGAGTTCACACACCCAGACAAGAGGGTTTCTCCCCATTCAAGCTTCATCAACACCTCCAAAACGTCAACACAACAGTAAAAGTGCCAAACGCAACTGATGAAACTTTCTTGTCTTGCAATCCTTCTGTTTTTTTGTTTAATCTGCCACAAACTAAACTAAAAGAAAAGTCACCTCCCCCCCTCCTTAGCCTTTCATTTTCTTTCCCCCTTTTTTGGAGCAGCGCACCATTCAGCCTGATTACTTCCTCAGCTCACAAGAAAACAGTAGGATACATTTTCATATCAAAGCCACGGTTATTATTAGGCTTTTATTCATTTAACTCAGTGGGCCCCGGCAAGAGAAACTGTTCAGTGGTGAGAGATGCATAGTGAGCTGATAATCTGCCAGTCAGATATGTAGGCGCACTACAAATCCTTGTTAGTCCTGACGTTGTGTGCTGTTGCTTGGGAAAACGAAGCCACTGAGTTCACTGTTGTTTGTCATACAGAAATAAAGATAGTCCCTACTGTTGTCTTATCTGTGCTGTCTCTTATATATTGCCGGCAGCCTTGTTGACAATCACCTACTCTTTTCCATCTTCATGCTGAATGACTCATTTCCCACAGCAGATTGAATCATGGTGCATATCCATCACCAGATTTGAAGCAGCTCCTCATGGTTCTGTATACAACCGTGTCTCCACTAAGCTCTTTATAACATTCTTTTTTATTTCACGCTTTCTTTCTTTCTTTTTTTTTTTTTCTTCCTCTGCATTTTCCCAGTTTATTTCTTCTCTTCTCATCCTGCCACTTCCTCTTTGTGCCAAACAGTGAAATAAACCGCCTGGATCTGGGCCTCACAGTGGAGGTGTGGAATAAAGGGCTGATCTGGGACACCATGGTGGGCACCTTATGGATCCCCCTGCGCAGCATACGGCAGTCCAACGAGGTACAACTCCTCCCTTCCTTCTCTTTGGCCAAGGCCTTGGGTTTCATTGGCTACGCTTACTGTACACGTACCCCAATGCTCCAGATGGAGTAATAAATTAATGCAATTATTTAATCTTCCATGGATCAACACACAGATTATAAAAACAAATGACTTGTTTTTGGTTGCTGCTTTAATTAAGGCCTCTCATGTGACAACTGGAGAGTCTTTGAGGGTTTTTTTTATTTTTTAGCTATGGAAGTGATAAAGAGTCTCAACTATAGATTGCATTTTAAATTGGTTTTGGTTTCTATGTGTATTTGTCACCTTCATATTCATTTATTCAAACTTTATTCTGACTCATGGAGGGCTCATTTACAATGAAGCCGAGCGAGAAAATAGAAGGTGTAGGCGCACAAATAAATTAGAACAAGATGAAAAACAAAAACCTGAATTGCCCAAAGGATAAAAAATTAGTTACGTTTTCATAGATTCTGCAGGTTATTTCAGGTTGCAGGTGCACAGGGAGTAAAACTGGATCTTCCGAGCTCAGTCAAACAGCCGGCACCGGCAGCTTAATCAAGTCATTATGTGGTATGTATTATAAGGGCCCACCTAAAAAGACAGCAAAGAGGTACTGGAAGGGACCTATAAATGAATAAAATCCAGTGTCTGTCCTGCCTTACAAGAAGGAAGACCACCCAGCCTTATTATAGAGTACACAGTTATGATAAACGTTGATGCAGAGGGATAAATGGAGGCCACTGCTGATGCATGCATGAATAAAATGTCACCTTAATCTAGTATTTGGAGAAAAGTTGCCTCAAAAAGCATTTTTTTGACAGTATAGTGTGAACAATGATTTATTTCTGTAAAAGACATGTTTTTGTTGTAGTTTGTTCACCAGTTTGGACATGTGGTATTTAAAAGTCAGCCTCTCATTGATCCAGTTGTCGAGATTTTTGAGTTCTGTCAGTCTTTCGATATTTGTGTCACAGATTAGTGGCTGGTGAAAATCAAGTATTTACTGTTATCTGCATTAAGAACTGATTTATGCTTATTGAGTGTCACTTGCAAACTCAGCAAATCAGTCCTAAAGGCCTTTGACAGCAGAATGTACAGTATCCACACTATTGTACAAAACTGTGTCATCAGCGTAGAGACGCACATTACATCCAGATACAGTCAAAATATATATTCACCATAAAAAAAAGCAATAAAAGAGTAAAACTTCCAAGAGGGTGAATACTTTTTCATAAACATTGCAATCTGAAAAGTGATTTAGATGTCTAGAACCAGCCTGTGATTGACTTTAAACACATAGCAAGAGACATTTATCATGCAGTATGTACTGTTCCAGTCATATTTCTCTCCGTCCTTCTTTGTCTTTTTCAGGAGGGTCCAGGTCAGTGGTTGACCCTGGACTCCAATGTGATCATGGCTGAGAATGAGATCTGTGGAACCAAAGATCCAACCTTTCACAGGCTGCTGCTGGACACACGCTTTGAACTGCCACTAGGTAGGACCTTTTATTATATGTTATTCATGCTACCTTGTGCTTTATTTTTTCTGCTTTAACTTTGCTTCCACTATTAACACCACAAGTGCTACGGTTACGACTGCAATTCTAACTCTGCCTCTGGTAATACTACTTAAGAAAGTACATTCTTGATCTGGGAAACAGCAGTTGGCAAAACAGTCTTACCACAAGATCCATTAGCTTTATAGATGTATGTAAGAAGTACAATTTCATGAGCAAACTCTATCAGCTAAAGAAAACTTGTGTTACATGATCAGAAGCTCCAGATTGGTTTACAAAGAACGTTTTTTCAATCTGTAGCTATTACTGTCACCACTACCTTTTACGTCCAATGCTGCTGCCATTAAATTTATAGAAATTGAATGCGATCTCTACAGCTGTATTCCAGTGCTAATAGAAGCACATATAGAGGAGTTTACTGTCCACAGTTTGCGTTGCTAAGTAGAGTAACACATTTCTGTTGTCCTGCAGACATTCCAGAGGAAGAGGCCAGATACTGGGCCAAGAAACTTGAACAACTTAACGCAATGAGAGATCAAGATGTAAGAACTGCCTTCTGTTGCACACTGTCACTTTCCTCCTTTATTCATTCCTTTCTCTTTCACTTTCTTTTGTATTCTTAACACTTAGTTTCTTTTTCACGGTCTTTCATTATTTTCTCTCTAAGTTTTATACATTTTTATTAATCCTGAATTTTTGTGCTAGATATCGCTCAGGAAAAAAAAAAACAATAAATGATGAAATGAAGTGCCTATAAAGTAGCAAAGCAATAAGGAATAATTACAATACATCACTGAAATAAAATAGGCAAAGTACAGTAAGGCTGGAATAGAACAAAAAAAAAAGTGCAAGCAATTATACTGAGATAATGTCACACATGATAATGAAATTTTGCACCTAAAAAAATGTGATGAAAGTGAAATATTGCACATTACCCTGACAGTGTTGTACATTAAAGTGAAATGACATGTAATCAGAATGTTGCACTTGAACAGTTACACGCTATCGCTGCCAATAACAGCACAACAGCCTGAGTCAGTATTTTACCAGCAATTTTCCTGAAAGGAGTAAATCTTATTTTCTTACACGTGTCGTGCTGTGTTTTTTTGTTGCTGTTTTTTTAACCTCAGTACGCCTATCAAGAAGAACAGGAGCGACCACTCCACGCTCCAACCACACAGTGCTGTAAGTGTCCTCCTGTGCTGTCTCCTGCTGTGGTCTTTTTCATGCCTCCTGTTTTTCCTCTCCCTGCTTCCTCTGCTTTTACCGCCTTGACTCATTGAGAATGGGGCAAGACGGGAGGTAGAAATGAGACTAATAGATGAAGCGAAGGACTGACGGAGGGAGGAAGGGAGGGAAACTGATGTCATTAATCACCAATGCATGCCTGCTTCAACACTAGAATGACTTATAGCTGATAGATGTGTGATGAATGTGAGCTGACATACGCTGTGTGTCAGACACACACTCCCGTCTGTCTGTCTGTCCGTCCGTCCGTCTGGTGATGGTGATGACACAGGGAGCAGGTGGGTAAGTGTGCATAGTACGAATTCACAGAAAGTGGTTTTGGCTGTCACCACAAGGCCTGTGTTTGTGCAGAGATGATAACAGCATGTACAAATGTTCTGCTCCTTGTTAACTAACAGCATCAAGGACAGCTGCAGCTTCTTCAATAACCACACACATGTGCACGCGCACTCCCTTACACACATATTTACATCTTAAAATCATTATTTCTCAAGGCTACAAATCTCTCCATGTTTGTTTACCTGGCTTTGTGGACTGCTGGTGCGTTTAATTTGCAGCCCAAACCTAATTTGGGGTTTTCCATCCTTTATATCTTTGCAGGTAATTGGAGTCTGTGGGGAGATCAGCAAAGTAAGTTTCTCTCATGCGCTCCTGTTAATGACTTGGGGTAATTCTGTATTTATTGTCCATGTCTCACTTAATGTAATGATCTCCTTGTGTAGTTTTCCTCAGAGACCATTAGCTGCCAAGAGAATGTATTTGTTCCCCACACAGCCTCTCTGAACTTCATCTCAGCTCGTATCCATGTTGTTGTGATGAATTTGAAAGTCAAACCATTAAAATGCATTCAAGTAAAGACACGTGCGTATCAAATAGGATGCATATTAATTATTTCCATAATTTCTGGAGATAAGCCCTTTTCACTTTCCAAAATCTAATTTAGTCTCCTTACTTTTATACATCACAGGTTGGCCCTCAACATTTTTGCTCAGGCAACACAGTCCAAAAGAAAAGTTGATAAAAAAAAAAAGTTTAGAGAAACACATCTCAGGCTACAATCACACTGATACATTCTCATTTCAAAATGGTCTTCCTGAACAATTTCAATCCAGATAAGTTTCAGAAATAATGTCTGTCTGCTCTAACATGCCTGAAATGCACTTGGAAGGAGACAGTTGGTTGCTTAGTTGTCCAGTCACACTGTAGTGGTGCAACGAATCAGGGGAGGACATGTAGCCGCTGATAAGACCCAATCAGGAAGTGGAAGTGGGTGCCTGCATTAAAGTTTTCAAAAGTTTCAATTTCTCCCAGTCTACTCTTCAAAATCTTCTCTCTAAAGAGTTTTTGAAAAAGTGAGTTTTCAGTGAACTGAAACTGCATTCATGTGTGGAGGAAGGGTCAAAATGCACAGGGGGAAAAAATGCCTGTGTACGTGTAGACGTGAGCTGAGGTTTCTTCAGTTAGTAGTGTGCACTCAAAGCAACAAGCTTAATAAACAATAATGATTGTATTGTATGGGCTGTTTTTATTTTATTTATTTATTTTTAGTTGTTGTCATGGTTTTTAGCCTGCATAGTAGGCTATCTTACACTGTAAAACAAACAAAAAAATCTACAATTTCACTGAATTTACAGAATATTATCTGTTTAAGTTAAAGATTTTTTTCTGTATTTTTAAAATACAAGATAATAATATTAATAAACTTACAAAACTGAACTGAGTTTAAATGTCCAATATCTTCCTAAATTTTTTGTCAACATAAAAAAAATAATATTTTATAGATATTTTCTTTATATTTAACAGATGAAACAGTTGAATTTGACTTTAGTACTGGTAATTTTTTTATATAATAAAATACAATTAAAAAATTGAACAGAAAGTAGAGAGTAATTTTACACTAGTTTTTTTCATGGAAGATATCTTGTATATCTATGGACTCTTTCACAGCAAAAATGTATTATCATCAGTGTATAAAATCTATATCTATATATACACAAAGCCAAAAATACACATGATCTCATGTAAAATTAAGGCTAAACATTTTTATTTTAATTATTCTTCCTATGTTTTTTCCTTTTGTTAAATATTAGCTGCCAATATTTATTTATTTATTTATTTATTTACAGTTTATTGCATTTTTTTTTTAATTACAGAGGTTGTTTGGCCAGTTATACTGTATAGCCTGGAATTAATACCTGCAGAAACTAAAGAGGGCTAAAAAATTGTTATTCAAACTGTGACTATCCTGTAAAAAAAACAAAAAAAAAAAACCTCTTCATTAATTCATATTTTAATTCATAGTTATTATTCTCCCAAAAAGATGCACAACTGAACACACATACATACAGATACACTTCTGAAACCAAACCATGAGCCCTTTTTTGTCAAAGTGGTTGAAAATAGCATTTGTTCAATCACTGCCACATTGCCGAGTGTGATACAAATTGTTCTAAATCGAGTATTTGTATGTTAAATCAAACTCGTCTTGTTTCACCCGCTCACTTTGTCCGTACAGATGAAGACCCAGACAGCGCCGTGGACGACAGGGACAGCGACTACCGCAGTGAGACCAGTAACAGCATCCCGCCTCCCTTCTACACCACCTCCCAGCCCAACGCTTCCATGCACCAGTATCCCATGAGGCACCAGCACTACAGACACTCCTACAACGAGGACATGCATGAGCTGGACTACGATCACAGAGCCATGAGGTAACAAGTGCGCCACAGCCACCACTTCGCTTCGCTTGTCACTGAGGAAGAGTAGTTTCTTTTACTTGATTCTGATTACATATGTGCACCTTTTTTTTTTTTAAATGCATATGCAGCATAGAGAAAGGCTTTGTTTTGGTGAAACAGGAAGAAGAAAGAACCAAAAGAACAACACTTTTTAATGCTGAAAATGTAACCTCACACTCCCCACCTTATGCAGAATATTTCTTGTTGAGTAAATCCATCTGGGTTCATATTGCCCTGAGACAACTGAGCCCCTTGTTTTGTTTCACTGTGTTGCACATGGTAACATGTCCCACTGTGCTCTCCTCCTCTAGAGAATAACCCCGGCCTCAGTGTATACAAGCAATGCTGGGGCACAGAGTTCTTGTATACAGGTCATGTATGAAGCGGGCCTTTGTCACTATCTTTTCTGTGTGATTGTGTGTGTGTGTGTGTGTGCATCTTTTGTGTGCATGTTGAGTGTGTGAGCATCAGAAACCCCACGTGACTTCTTCTGCGCTAACGTGCAGAAAATAAATGCATAACGGTAACTGGGAAAATTTTTTAGACACGTCTGCAAAGGCGGCACTCATGCTTTTGTCAGATAAGCTGAAACAGAAAGACTGACCTGTTCTTTTGGTAAATGGGTAGAATACATCTGGAAGTGGTCAGTGAGAGGTCTTTGTGTTGACATGTAAGGAATAGGTTCATAATGCAAATAGGTTTTGCTTGCTGTTATCAGTAGTCAGTGAAGGGTACAGCCTAAAAAACACATTCCTTATTGACTCAAATTCTTCTGATGTTCTGATGGCTCCTGATCCTATCCAAGTCATCGTTTCATTTAGTTAGTTTAGCTCGTTAAGGAGCACCATGACAGAGACGTCTGCGAGGCTTATTGGTCTCAGGCTAACAAACAAGTGGTGATTTATGACGGGTTTAAGTTAGATGGTAATCTTACATTTCCAGGGACTATCAGATGGCTGTTATTGTAACTTAAAAAAAAAATAAATCCATGTAAACTGATTGTAAACAAAGTATCGGGCATGGTTTTGTGCTGGTCAGAACGCATGTGATCGGCCCTGGACTCGGCGTAAGACTCATCTATTGATTGTCTTCATAAATTACATTACAAAATGGCTTCCTTGTGTTGCCCTGGATACTGTTTCCTTGTTGAGCTGCAGAGAAAATTTTGCACTAAATGACTCCAATGCAGCCACCTGACTTTACTTACCTTCAAATTAATTTTGGAGGAATGACTGCGGATCACATCGTAATGGACCTGTCAGCATTCAGCAGGAATGATAACAGCAAGAAAAAACTCTCCAATGTCCATATGGCCACCTGACTGTTGTTTTAAGGCAGAACTGTGAACCTAAATCCTGACGCAGGCAGCGCAGAGGCTCAGCTTGGTTAGAACTTTCTTTGAAAGATTTGCTCTGAGCTCAACTGATGCTCCTCTCCCACCTCTCCCCTCCCCCCCACCTCCCTCCCTGCTCCTCCTACCAGACGCTATGATAGTTTAGACTCGGCCACCAACGGGCGCAGTGATATCGACTCAGGCTCAGGCTCGAGCCGCCGCACCAGTCGTCAGTATTCTCTAGACAGTAGGCACTCACTGTCCGATAGGTGGGTCTCTGTACCTCCTCTCCAACTTCTCCTCTTCCTCCTCCTCCTCCTCCTCCTCCTCTTCTTCCTCCTCCTGCTCCGGCCTGTGACTCCGTCTCGCTGTGACGTCAGTGGTGGACTTGTCCCGTCCTCCTCGCTCGCTGTGCTTGCATGCATGCGCTCTTGCCCTATCTCTGTATATGTATATTCTGTATTTTCCTTTTTTTTTTTTTAATTACTTTATCGACAACTACCGGTCCTGCATCTTATCTTAACTGTGTTCCTGGTGAAGAATCACAAATTATCTCCCGCAAATAATGTATCATTCTCATTTCCTCAGTTGTCAGAAGTTGTGTGCAGTGTTCTGTTTATGTGTGTGGGTGACTGATTGACAGGAAGTGAGCGCTGCTTCGTTAACAGTCAGAGACAGAGAGGAGACAGAGAGGTTAATTGTTGGTTGGAGTTTGTGGAAACGCCTGTGTGAGTCCGTGTGTGTGCGCATCTGTCGCCGTGACAGCTTGTTATTACAGCCTCACCCTTGTATGTGAGACTTTAAGCAGGGCCCTGTCTTATTCTGGGTGTCCCATACTTGGTAATTATACACATTTAATTTCCACTTGTGAGACAGCAGGAGGTCGACTGCCAAATAGTGGGGCCCTGGCAGAGAGGTCCAAGACAGATTATGTTGATTTCATCTTCATTTCATCATTTTTTTTTTTTTTCTTTTTTATTCTTGGTGAGGAAGGGCAGCAGACATGTGTTTAGAGTCGAGCATTATGAAAGCGTTTGTCACTGTCTGCGTTAGTCTTTGTGTTGGATGAAAGAGAGATCGTGAGATAGGTGAGAAAAAAACGGAGCTGTTTGGATTGAGTGTTTACATGTCCATTCATCCATACTTGTGTTTTCCCTCTGGCTCACGGCCCAAAGCCTTAATACAGTCCTTTACCGCTCCTGCTCCGTGCATTATTGAACTAACAGACCGTAATCGATAGTGACGAAACAATAAAGTGTGAGTGCGTGTCCTAGTGTGCTAAAGAAAATGTTTTTTACGTGTCTCAAACCTCTCTTTCTGACTCATGGTCTGTCTCGGTGTCTAATAGCCTCATTCATCATTGTGAATAAATATTATTCATATATTTATCTACAGAAAAGACTGTTTTTGTTCTGCCAGGCTAATAAATTGCCCTCAACCTCTGCAGGTTCCTTTCATTTGACTGTGCCTATTTATATCCTCGGTTTTATGAAAAGTGTGTCCCTCTGTTTTCGCAATCAACTGTGCTTTTGTATGGCGTGATCTAGTATCCATAGTAACCTTTCCCATTACTAATAAGATGATTCCCCTTGCAGTTGAATAGATGCATCACTAGCATAAAGCTCTTGCACTGAGTTACCTGGTTGTTCAAAGTCACTCCTCTTTTCCTGTTAGCTGCCTCCCTCCTTGGCCCCAACACAAGCTCCCTAATTATCTCTGTGACACCCAAACTCCGTATCGTGAAAGCCTGGGGACCCCTGTAGTTTACTTTTAAACCTTTGTGGGTGTTCATCTAACACGTGTCTTTGTCTCCCCCTCGATTCAGTCCCACAGACAGTCGTTACGCCTCGTCGGGCGAATTGAGTCGAGGCAGCTCTCAGCTCAGTGAGGAGTTTGTTCCAGAGGATGGCGAAAGCTTGCGAGGCTCCGAATTCTACGATGAGAACGACTCCTACCACTCCTGCCACTCCTCTGTCAGCTACGGCAAAGAAGACTCCCCGGGCTGGGACGGTGAGGACCAGCAGGGCGTCTACAGCGATGAGGGAGGCTACCTCAAAGACGGAGGGGAAGAGGGGGCGCTGTATGACGAAGAGGAGGGAGACATGTACGCCGAGGAAGGGGAGTACAACTACGAAGATGAAGAGGAGATGCCGTATGAGGAGGATGAAGATATGTACCCACTGGACGGCACGCTCAGTGAAGACCAGGAGCTTCCTTACACCCCCACGCCCACAAGCACTGCCCCCACTCTGATGCCGCCCTCTGACAGCCTGTCCTCCGCCCGGCCGCCGTTGGAGAAGCAGGCGTCGTTGCATCAGCAGCGGGTCGCCCAGGATCAGCCGCCCAGCGCGGCTCCTGGTCTACCTCCGGTCTCCCAGGACAGCACGTTGCCCCCTTTCGCTGCAGATTCCACCAAACCTCCGTTTACACCCACGCAGCAAGATCTGTCCGTCACAACTACATCCGCCCCCACCCCGACAACCACATCACAGGTTCCTGCTCCGGAAATCAAGCCCCTGGAGCCTGAGCCCAAATCTGAAGTGCCGCTGGAAGAGCCTGAACCCCTGGAGCAGCCTCCGACAGCAGTGAGCGCTCCCCCGGCTCCGGAAGAGAAACCAGAGGAGCCTCCTGTTCCAAGGTGAACATGGTTCAGACACTTTACAGGAGATCAAAGCAAATATAAGCTTCCAAATACTGTCAACACTTCAGTTTAATTCATCAGACAGTTGCTTTTTGCAGTAGATGCACCATCAGGGACATAAACAGAAACCAGGTAGACTGTGTGTTTATACATCAATAGATGGCAGCTAATGGAAGCCAAGCAATCAGGTCTTCAAAAGAGACATAGCGAATACTGGGGAAACAACACGGGCAGAAAATAATCCATATAAACCACTGTCACTCTAATAAAACAGCCAATAAAAGCTTTACGAGCAGCTTGGTGAGGCTTGGAGCAAAGTGCTAACACCAGTATGCTAACACAGTGTGCTCATAATTTGCAGATAAACCATGCTTACCATCTTGTTTTATCAGCTTGCAGAAATTTGCTGTAAAATGCCCTATTGGTCCATAACTACAACATCCATTGCAGTACTTCTTGTAAAATATATTCCCTTCTCAACCCTTGTTTCAGCTTCCCAAAGAGGGAGATCATGGAACCTGGTCCTGCCAGAGCCAAGGCCAACTGGCTTCGACTGTTCAGCAGAGTCCGACTGCAGCTGCAGGAGGTACAGCCTGAGCATGAGTGTGTTTCACCATATTTTTGTGTTGCATTTAAGCACTGGGCTTTACTGGGTGATCAAGTATTTCTCTCTGCCGATGCTCTGCTTTACATTATAACTATTTTTGCGTCGCTCCCTGCATGTCTTTCTCTTACTTTGTTTTTTATTTTTCCAGCTTTTGTTGACCAGTCTGCCATTTTTCCCTCAGTATTTTATCGTACTATATGTGTTTATTCGGTTTACCCCGTGTTGTATTGTTTTGCCATTTCACTACTTTCTTTTCAGTTGTTTGCCATCCTCGTAGCGATTTGCATGTAGTCCGTTCTGATCACCCACGGCCGGAGCAGACTCTCAGGTGGGTGCGGCCAGTGGCGTGTTAATCAGTCTAGCTTTTACTGTATGCATCCTGTCATAGTTTTTCTTACGAAGAGCCAAGACGCACATAGGAAGCTGCTCGCAAGCCTGTGTCATTTTCAAAGCTTGGCATTTATATCAATCAGGACTATTTCTGTGCATCAGTGTGACGTTGGTATCAGTGCTGTGTGTCATTCTTTGAGGAGGCAAGCAGACAAAGAGCATGTCTTTCAGTAATGGAGCAGATAGAATTAGAAGAATGATTACATGGATAGCCATCTGGTTGTAATCTTCTTTGACTGTGATCCTCAAACTCGGGCTGCAACTTGCAATTTATTTCATTGGCGATTAGTTTCTCAATTATTTAGCTAGCTGTTTGGGCTATAAAACGTTGGAAAATGGTTTTTAAAAATGGAGACGTTTTCAGTTGTCTAATTTTGAGCACAACGCAAAGATATTCAGTTTAATATCACGGAGGAGTAAAGAAATCAGACAATCATCAAATTTAGGAAGCTGGAATCAGAGACTTTTAACATTTTTTCTTTAAAAGTTGATCATGCGTATCCAATACATGTAATAGTTGATAAGTAATCAATTATATGTTGCAGCTGCAGCTCAAATAAACACCAAACTCACCAAGAAAGACACAACACTCTCCTCATCTCCTCTCTATTTCTACTTTTGCTATTATACAATTGTTTTTACTTGTACACTGTATAGGGATCACTTGCAGGCGTTGTGGCAACAGCTAGTGATGAACTTAACCATAAATTTTAGCTTTTGGCTGAAGAACAACTTACAGTATCTCAACAGGTTGTAGTTACCAACATATAGACCAAATAAAACGACTAAATACAAGAGTAAAGTACAGTGCTCTTCTAATTTTCCCACTTTTACTGTAAACACAGCCTGCCTCTCCCTACTTTTTCCACCTCATCTGTTTCTTTCTCCCCAGGCCCGAGGAGAAAGTGTTGGCATAGCCTCTCTGCTTTTATCAGCAGGGTAAGTAACCGTGATGCTGACACCCGTACGGTTATTGAAAATCTATAACTTGCCAACTAAAAGGCAAGCCTGTGGCCTTAATGTCTGAATGCATTTATTAGATAATTGATTTGTTGTGTCCAGATTCTAGTTAGCAAATGCAGCTGAAAACATAGCCGCCGTTATGTGTGTGTGCTTTGTCTCCAGGATGGGTGGTGCTCTGTACAGCATCGACAGCATGCCAGATCTCAGGAAGAGGAAAGCGATGCCTCTGGTCAGAGATCTGGTGAGTTTCTGCTCTAATCTCTTTATGTTCCCCTGACTGAGTGTCTCACATCTCCCCAGTCCATCTATCACTCAGCTCAGCAGACAGCATCTCCTGTTTCCTCTGCTTTCTTGTTTCTGCCTGTTCTTTTTTCCTCCTCTTCCTCCACTTCTTTCAGTTCGCTGCAGTTCATCCTCTCTGCTAACAGACAATACATTTCCCTGCTGTTAAAGCCTGACAGGGCGAGCTGCAGGGCTGAGAGGCCACTGGTGAGGCCAGAGGTTTCCTCTGACTGACGCTGACGTCTGCTAGATGCTGTCATATAACAGACCTTTCGTTACCCCACCCTGCCATCATCTCCATGCCTTCCTGACACTGCCTCATTAGCAACACAGAACACTGTAGAAAACTTAAATCCTCTTTAGAAATCTGTGACTCACGTGTGAAGTCACCTTCTTGGTGTATCTTGTACTGCTGCTCCAGTTGGACAGCATTGTCGCTTTCCTGCCCTGATTAAAGTGACAAGAGGATCAAGTTTTATGAGGATGTGCACATATTACGCTCATAATATGAACAGAAACACACAGTATAGTTCTTTAAACTTTTCAGAAGGACAAACCTCGAAGATATAGTTACAATTTTCCTCTTGAATACTGGAAAACCACTCCATCTTTTCAATATGTTTCCACACTTGTCTCTCTCTGCTCTGTGTGAACACATCCTGCAGCTCTGCAGAGTTTAGCCAAAAAGTCCCAAATCATTTTAAATTTTTTGATGCGATTGTTGCTCACAACTCAGCCACTAATGGCTTCACTGTTGCAGCAAAGAGCACAGCATTTTTTGTTTTTTACAGAATCCAGTTAATGCACATGGTTAATTTTGGGCAAATTATTAAAAATGACATGTAGACGCATTACAGCACGTCACAAAGAGGTAGTTCAAGGACTGTCAGACAGCTCAAAGTTGAGTGATTCTTTCTGTCTTTACAGTTTCTGCCTCTGACAAATGTATAATTTTGTCGTTTCTTTAAAACATAATATGTCATTCAAACCATCCGCAGGCTTTAGTGTTCAGTAATGATAAGGAAATATAACAGAATAGAATAAAATAAAACACAATTCCTTTATTGTCACAGACATTTTTTTTTAAAGTACAGTATGTTCATTTGATTATTTATACAATGTTTATACAGTATTCTTATTTAACAAGGGTTAGAAGACATGGTTAATGCTGCTCTTACATCTTTTTGTTCAATAAACCAGCTTTACATTAAAACCAGAAGCCAGATTAAACAAATAAAGTATAACACAGTAGTTTGTGAGCTTTAGATAAAATGTGCTGGTGGGCACATTGTGATACTGTTAGACAGACCCAGGCTAGCTGTTTTCCCCCGTTTAATGTCTTAATGCTGACCAAAGCTAACTGGCTGCAGCCTTGTATTTACTGCGCCTCCATAAACAGCAATAAGCACATTTTCCGAAGTGTCAAACTAAATGCAAAAAATACTTTCTGCAGTGGGAGCTAACAGAAGTCTTTATATCAGCCACCAGGCGAAGCTCAGTGTGCCGTTTTCCTGAACACACCCAATCCAAGCAGTTGCGCACAGAAGTAATTAGCACGAATGACTGTCCTCATTAATTAATACATAACACCCACTATGCACCGACAGGCAGACACAGGCAGGTGCACCGCTGCTTCTTCCCTCCCTTCATCTCTGTCTTTCATACAAGAACACACAGTCACGACTTGTCAAAGTGTCTCAGGTGATTGATTAAACAGGCTGGTGCGCTGGCTGGCTGAGCAGTGAGGATTGTCTCATTCAGATATCAAACAATCGGTTCTAGTTGCAGCAGGGACAAATTCAAGTCTCCACATTTGGCTGTAGATTTGATAATTTATTACCCAATTGTTTTTAGTATTTGTAGGGAAATTTATACCATGTAAATCACCAGAAATTACATAATTTATCAGAATCAGAAAATGTACAAACAGAGAAAATCACTGAGTTTTAAACATATCCAAATCTAGGCTTAAAATCATAATATTTCATCGTGTCATATCTTTTTTTTTTTAAATTGCTAAAAAATAAAGCATCTGCATTAACCAGATTCTATCAAAAACAAATAATTCTGTGCTATTTGCTGCAACCATGAAGCCATTAGTAACTGAGCTGAAACCAACAGTCACATTTTTTAAAAAAAATACAATAAAATAGAGTTTACACAGAGCAGTATAGAAACAAATTAAAATATAAGTAACTTTAAGACATTTGTGAGTCCTCTCTACTTTTAACTATGGTTGTGCTGCCTTTTTCTAATATGAAATCTCTCCCGTTTTCCCCCCATCGTCACTTCTCTGCCACAGGCAATGGTGAGTAACACTGTTTTACTGTCTTACAGTAGGTAGAGAGTGTGCAGTAATTTTCATCAAGGTGGTCACTCATAACAAAAAGGAGTCATTTAAATTCTGCAGCTGTCACCTCTAACTTGTCATACCTATTCAGAAAAACAGTGGCAGACAGATGGTAATGATACATGCTCCCTCACAGGCAGCGCTGAGATTGATCTTGATATAAAAAGATATTAAATGTGGGAGCTGAGAGAAACTGATCCCTCCTCTGCTGTCACTCAGTCCTTGGTTCAGAACTCCAGGAAGGCAGGCATCACCTCAGCGCTGACGTCCAGCACGCTGCACAACGAAGAACTGGTCAGTCCGCGTTTACGCTATTTCACATATAACACATGAAAATCATTCTTGCACACGCTCTGCTCATTTTGCACCAATCTCTCTCCCGTGCCTTCGTAGAAGAGTCACGTCTATAAGAAGACCCTCCAGGCCCTCATCTATCCCATCTCCTGCACCACGCCCCACAACTTCGAGGTGTGGACGGCCACCACGCCCACCTACTGCTACGAGTGCGAGGGGCTGCTGTGGGGAATCGCTCGCCAGGGGATGCGCTGCACCGAGTGCGGAGTCAAATGCCACGAGAAGTGCCAAGATCTACTCAATGCTGATTGTCTGCAAAGTAAGAAGGATGTGGAGGGAAATGTTACTGCATTTAAGCCCCAAATGCACTGAATTAAGAATAGGAGGATGTCATGTAAACTTAGCAACCAATGAACAAGGTTTATCTTACTCGTCTGTGTGACAACGAGATGAAATGAGGCCATGTACTGGAAGCTGTAAACATCATTATAAACATATTCAGATCTGTTAATTAGACCTATGAAGTCCAGGGGGAACTAGAGCCACAAACTTTATCTTGCTCAAGTTCTTTAAGTTCCATTTAAAGCTATTTATGTGTTCTTTAAGTCAAACTTTTTGACATTTTGGGAATGTTTTTATTTATTTTACTATTAGTATATTTGTGTTATTGCTAAGAGTTGAATGAAATATCAAAATGACTCTCATCGTCATGATAAATACGGAGCCAGAGCTGGCAGCTGTTAGCTTAGCTTAGCACAAAGACAGGAAACAGAGGTTTGCATTACTCTATACAAACCTTTTTTACATTTTTTTTTGTTTACATATTTAACAAATATTAACTATGGTGTGATTATAGACCTTTAGAGGTGCTGGTAAGTTTATTTTAGAATCCAGCCTCCTGTTTCCCTATTTCTTATTAACCAGACAGGCATGAGAGTGAAATCAATCTTCTCATTAAGAAATAAAGCAAATAAATGTATTTCCACAAACGTTCTTCCCCACCTTTTTAACCCCAAGAGAATTCTGGCTGTTTTTGTCACACTTTGACTCACTGACACCTCATTTTTCACTGTCCTGAACATTTATATAAACAGCACAGCCACTGAATTTTAAGTTCAGATTTAGTTTTCCATGTTAAACATCCAACAATTCATTCTGTTTTTAGAGTTTCTGGCTCTGAAAAACGGTGTTATTTTAGTGATTTCATAAACACCGCATCACTTTCCAACTCAGGGACTCAGTGGGTTAAATGTGTAAATATGTGTTTATTTCTTGGCTTAACACCAGCCTTACATGACCCATGCAGTTCTCAGATATAGCCAGAGCTAAAACTTCTATACCGCATTGAGCTGATGTTCAGGGACAAAAAAAAAAAAAAAGCATAAAACATCCTTTTGCTGACTTCACGTTTTAGACTTCTCCCTGTGTCAGTTCTATTTTTTATATTAATAAGAGAAAACTAGCGAGTCCATTTATTTCCTCTTATGTCTATTTGTCACTGCCAGGCACTGAGTCGTCGTCCTCCTCCTTCTCCTCTCACTCCCACTTTCTTATTTTCCTGGTTTTCTTGAGAGGATATTAAAAGCCATTTGTCTTTTGTTGTTGTCATCCCCCTCTCTGGTTTCCATTTCTCTTTTAGTCAGCCTTTTATAGCTCTGCCTCTAATTCATGAAGTACGTCCAAGAGTTTCCTACGCAGTCTTTCTCTATATATTTTAAATTGATGTCTTAGTTTCAGATTATCCTATAAATTGTAAAAATCTATCCTCCATGCAAGTTTTTGATATTGTTACCAGTCATGACTTTGCTCTCTAAACCCACTTCTATCAAACACATATCCTATTTTGATGTCTAAACCTTTCCTATCTTGGTTTTCTTGCAAACCAGGAGCAGCAGAGAAGAGCTCCAAACATGGCGCCGAGGACCGAACCCAGAACATCATCATGGTCCTCAAGGACCGCATGAAGATCCGCGAGAGGAACAAACCCGAGATCTTCGAGCTCATCCAGGAAGTCTTCACCGTCCCCAAGTCCACCCACGTCACCCACATGAAGCAGATCAAGCAGAGCGTGCTCGACGGCACCTCTAAGTGGTCGGCCAAGATCAGCATCACGGGTGAGAGCGGCGTCGCGTTCGGCTCGGTACAGTAGCTCTGAAGCGAGCTGGCCGGCAATGGTCAGCGTCAAAGTCAGAGGAGACGGCAGGTGTCAGGTGTTTGTGTCTATAAAAAGAGACAAGCTGCCGTGTGTGTGTGTGTGGAGGGAACACAGGTGGCGTTTATGGGGCAGTAGAGCAGAAGGTCAGATGATTAAGAGGCATCTGCTTGCATCCAAACACACACACACACACACTAGCTGACCGGCTTGGCTTTTCTTTTTTTCTTCTTCTTCCTAGTGTTGTGTGCCCAGGGTCTACAAGCCAAGGATAAAACCGGCTCCAGCGATCCTTACGTCACCGTCCAGGTGGGGAAGACGAAAAAGAGGACCAAGACCATCTATGGCAACCTCAACCCGGTCTGGGAGGAGACTTTTAATTTGTGAGTCATGTCTTTTGGGGGAAACATCCATCCATCCATCCATCCATCCATCCATTATCTATACACCGCTTAATCTTCACTAGGGTAGCGGGGGGGCTGGAGCCTATTGGGGGAAACGTGTCATAAAATACATGTTATAATGATTTAATGATGTCTGAGATATTTAGATTACAGCAGTTCAAAAGGCTGCAAGATAACTGATTTAAACTAATATTCAATTATGCATGTTTTTAATTAATGTTCTTGAAATCATCGAAACATTTCTGCAGTAGTTCTCACATATGCTTGGAGTTCAAAAAAATGAATATCTGGTGAGTTCTGTTTACTCTTCAAGCACTTGATACCTAATGAGTCATAATAGTAATCCATCTGCTCCTCTCGTCCAACTGTAACTACTATTTTCGGTACCTCTGTCTCACTCTCTGCTTCTGTCTTTGCAGCGAATGTCACAACTCCTCGGACCGCATCAAGGTGCGAGTTTGGGACGAGGACGACGACATCAAGTCTCGCGTGAAGCAGAAGTTCAAGCGAGAGTCGGACGACTTCCTCGGTCAGACGATCATCGAGGTGCGCACCCTGAGCGGAGAGATGGACGTCTGGTACAATCTGGGTCAGTTGGAATTTTAAAGCGCCCCCTCACCACTTTTACAGTAGTGATCCCAGGGCTCCTCGCCGCCCTGCTCGGTTTATCTCATCGTGCAGTTGTGTGACTGACTTAAACTTCTGATTAAAATTCTTCCGGCGGCAAAGCTCCGTGACTGTGTGTGTTTCTCTGCTCTTCACAGACAAGCGTACGGACAAATCGGCGGTGTCCGGGGCTATCCGCATGCACATTAATGTGGAGATCAAAGGAGAGGAGACGGTCGCCCCGTATCACGTTCAGTACACCTGTCTGCATGAAGTAAGCTCAGTTTTTCTGTGCATCTTAAAAGAAGCAGAATCTTTCTCCAGTTCTGTACCTGAGTACAGTTTTTGAAGTACTGCTGTTGTGAACATTGGTTGTCTTGAACTAGACTTTTACTCCAGTTGTACGTTTTAATTCTTCTCTGCTGCATTTACCTGTACGGCTTGCAGAATAAGAGGAGTTGTACGTAAAAAAACATGTAAATTACACCCTTTAGCCAGTATTTTAAAAAAGATAAAGAATAAGTTGAATTTCTTTTAGAGTCATTTTTGGTTGCAGCTTAGTCACTAATGGCTTTACATTTGCAGCAAAGAGCATTTTTTCTTTTCTACAGAATCTAGTTACTGCAGACGGTTTATTTTTTTGCAATTTTTTTTTACCAGACATGTAGAGCCGCTACTGGATGTCACAGAGGAGTACTTCGAGGACCATCAGAAACTTGAAAATTTGAAAATTCTAATAATTATTGGATTTATCATTGAATAATTCTGAATCTGATAAATGGTGTATTTTGCCAATTTTATAACCTGTTGGGAGCTTTTCGTGGTTCATGGGGTTAAATGTGGCTTCTCGGTTGCATCAAGGAGCACAGAATTGCTTGTTTTGTACAGAATCTGGTTAATGCAGAAGGTTTATTTTTTAGAATTTTTTTAATGAGACATGTAGATTAAAGTAAAGTGAAGCATCTAGTTTTTCTAATAAATGGTGTAATTGTAGCAATTTCATAAACATAGTATGTCTTTCAAATCTGCATATGGGTTTTGGGGTTTAGAGGGTTAAATGTGCAATTATGTATTTATTTCTTGGCCTAAAACAATTGACATTGTTCAGTAGTTATTTACAAGCATGCAGTCAGTGTGCAACAGTCTTTTCTTATTGCAGATCTGTGCAACAATATGCACAAAAATACGTACAACAAAATGCAAAACACGATGCAGCTCATGCCTCTGAGTCCATATGTTCAACCCTGAATGCGGACAGTTACGCTGCACACTGCAACGACTATAACAACAAATGATCTCTCCCTATCTTTGGTCACGAAGTGGTACTTTTACTTTAGGTTTATAGCACTACAATAGTCTTTTCCAGCTTCTATAAGTTTGTGTACCTCAGTGCCAAGCCGTCCTAATGAGCCGTGATAAACTGGTTAATTTACTTGACTGATGTTTACTTCCATAATCGATCCAGTCCAAGTTAAACTTAAGTTAATACCCCGTGAAGTTTGCTTTGCTGTACAAAGATAAAGACCACTTCCAGTAGCAAAGACATCCGACACATTTCTGCTCGGCTCTGTGCAAAAAAAAGAAAGAGAAAAACCTGTGCTGATTGATCGTAGGCCAATCACAACTTTGTATGGAGTCATTACTCGGCCCATTACTCAGCAGAGCATATTAGCTGAACCTTAACTGACAAATGACTTCTGTTATTGCAGCCCATAAGTGCCCATAAACGCATTCAGGATGTTTTACAGTGGTGTAATGCTTTATGGCCGAGACTGCACCTTGTGTTGGCCTCATAATATAGTTTTATGGCTCTTTGTGCAGCACAGCCAGCAGACACACAACAGCTTGAGAGGTTGGCATCTTGTCCAATTAAATGTATACAAACTTTAATTACAGCTGAGCGCGATGTGAGCAATCACCTGAACTTGTTGGCTTTTTTTTTTCATTATTTAAACCTACATTCTGGATTAGTTTCCTCCTCTCTCACTCTCATGTGTTTTCCCTTCTGTAGAACCTCTTCCATTACGTGACAGATATCCAGAATAACGGTGTGGTGAAGATCCCTGATGCCAAAGGGGATGATGCATGGAAGGTGTACTTTGAGGAAACCCCCCAGGAGATTGTGGACGAGTTTGCGATGCGTTACGGAGTGGAGTCCATCTACCAGGCCATGACGTATGTTCCTGTCTGAAACCCTGACCTCAGAATTTTAACAAAGACCGTAGGGCTGAACTACGAAGCAAGTTTGACACAGTCAGGGTTTCTTTGTGTGAGTCAACTCGACAAAAGCTGAAGCCCCAGTCAGAGATCACAGGTATCATAAAAGTGGTTCTCGACTTTCTTTGTTAACTCAGGCTTCAGACTCTGTGCACATTCCCATAAAACGTGGCATTAAATGCATCATGTAACTGTTTTAATGTAGAGTTACAAGGAATATAAGTATTTATGATGGTAAAAAGCGCTGCTGGGAGAAAACTGTTAAAAATGCGTAAATATATGATCATACCGATCAATGCAGCTGCTTATTTGTAACACAACAGTTGCACATCTGAGCTGTTAAACTTTAAACTTAACATACATAAACATGATATTGTACTGAAGTGCATTTAGGTCTGACACTGTCCCATAATGCAGGATATCGCTTTAGTTTATGGTCTAATCAAAGTGAAATTAATAAACAAACAAATCAGTTTTCTTTTAGCTACAGTACCAGATGTATAAATCAACTTGGCAGTAGGGCTCGGCCCGAATAGCCGAATAGCCAACTATTCGTTCATTGTGCTGGAATCGGGATATCAAACTGGATCTCCAAATATCCCCGCCGCCGTGGAAACGGAGCCGTCACCGCTAACCTAAACACAGAAACTGGTCTGGTCTTGCTATTCGGACCAGCCCTACTTGGCAGCAAATCAGAACCAAACATAAAAACATATTTATATAATTTCAGCATCACCTGAATGTATGTCGGGTTCCATGGCAACAGATGCATCCTGTGTGTTATACTGTAACTGCACGGCTTCACTAAGTAGGATTAATAATGCACAACCCAACAAGTTTGCAAATAAAACACATTCCCTCAGCTGAGGATCTGAATCACTCATAAAGAATCATCAGCAAATCATAAGGTTAAAGGGAGACACTTCTTACGCCCAATTTAAATCCAAAATTCTGAACAGAACCTGCTCCGGACCAGGTTAGCTCCACAGCATCCGTTACCATGGTGATCTAGCCAGGTAAAAACAGAACCACCTTTGTGACACTGAAAACTGACTCAAGCTCAACATACCTCGCGAACCCACTTACCTCGCTTCGTAGTGCAGCCCTCTGGTTTGTTTGAGTGTTGGCTGTTTCCATGCATTAAGCGGCCTAAGCCGTTAACATCCAGTCTTTGCTCACATGTCCGTCTCTCATTCGCAGCCACTTTGCCTGCTTGTCGTCGAAGTACATGTGCCCGGGAGTTCCTGCAGTGATGAGCACCCTGCTGGCGAACATCAATGCCTACTACGCACACACCACCCAGGCAACCAACAACGTCTCTGCCTCTGACCGCTTTGCTGCTTCTAACTTTGGGGTGAGTCAGAAAACAGACTCGTTTAGCAGAATCAATAAACTCAGCAGATTTCCACAAAAAGTGTTTACTTAACACTCTCTTTGTTTTGGTGCCGAGCAACCGGAGTGCGTCTGCTGTGTGTTTAATACCACCATGCATGCTGTAATACCCACAGAAAGAGCGATTTGTCAAACTCCTAGATCAGCTGCACAACTCCCTGAGGATCGACCTCTCCATGTACCGAGTAAGACTGCTCTTCATCTCACTGTTTATGCTCATAATATCTCCTGTAATATCTTCTGCATTATACGCGACGATTCTCTTCCTCCTTATATGTCTCTCTTTGTGAGAAACAGTAAAACAAAGGAGGCGGACGTGTTAATCAGACTGACAGCTCCTCTGAAACATGCACAGACACATTCAGGAAACACTGCACACCCACACAGCAAGACTTGGGATTTGTGGCAGTGAAAATTGTGTGGCCGTGCTGGATCTTGCCCGCGGACACACAAAAAAACAAAAGAAAAAAAAACAACACTGGACAAGGACAGATGTGATTTCAAGGGTTGTGGCTCACTGTATTTGTTATTTTTGCAGAACAATTTCCCAGCCAGCAGTCCTGAGAGGCTGCAGGACCTCAAGTCCACGGTGGACCTGCTCACCAGTATCACCTTTTTCAGAATGAAGGTACAGTTCCTCCTTCTTTCAGCATGTGTTTAAGATAAGTCATGACCTCCGCAAACCCATCAGACCCACTCTTTGCTCACTGTGTTCCACATATGAGGATGCAACAGACTTCAACATCAATATTTTCCTCAGGGATTATTAAAAACTTCCTGAAAAGCTGAATTTTAAAATGCAAGCAGCTCCTTTCCAATGAATCAGTGCTCTCTGTCACCAAGATCACCATGAGTACAGTTCCGCAGCGCCCTAATTAACGAGCCAGTCACTTGTCTGGTTTCACTGTCTCTCTTTGTTTTTCTGTTCAGGTCCAAGAGCTCCAGTCGCCACCCAGAGCCAGTCAGGTGGTGAAGGATTGCGTCAAAGCCTGTCTCAACTCCACCTACGAGTACATCTTCAACAACTGTCACGAGCTCTACAGCCGCGAGTACCAGACAGACCCGGTAAGAAGCAGCGCTGATGGACCGAATGTCTGTGTAGGTGTGAGTGAATGCGTCTTTGTCTTTCTCAAAAATGTCAAATTTGAGTTTGGATTTTGGCCATTATTTTAATTAAATACCGGCAGAACTATAAGTACTAAAGCCCGTTGTGCAAAGTTTGCAGTGTCACTATAATAATTAGCATTTCACTACATAGCATACTTTAACAATCTATGGAGTCTAGTCATTGTGAGCAAATTATAAAAGTGAAAGTCCTACATTAAGAGGCAGATTTTAAAGGCTCCAACAATAGTTCCTTGCTGTTCTGCTGCTTTTTCCTCAGAATGTGACGTTATGATGTTTTTTTTTGCTGCTTTTTATGGCAATATCTGTTTCCCCCCCAAAATTTTCATTTTCTTTCAACTAAAAGTGTGTAAGGAACTTGGTTCTTGTGTCTATATACTCTCCAAGCAATGTAGCCAGGTGTGTTTCTTTTGTCTGTTTCCTTTCTGTTGTTGCTGGAGTCCATTTTTTCTGGTTTGTATGTTGACAAATCAGGTTGTCGTTGCTCAATCTGGATTCAGTCAACGTTTTTCTCCCCGACAATCTAAAGAACTTCTCTGTATTTTTTGTTCAGCGGCCAAAGCACTGACTCTGAAACTTTTTCTGTAGCTGTCCAGTGATTGATGAATTTTCCTCATTCTTTGTCTCGAGCGTGGCTCCATCTCTCTGCAGCAGAATGCAGGATAAATCACCGCCCAACCCGAAAACTCAGCGAAAGAGTTGACTCAGTAATCACTGAAAACTCGGCCGGCAGTTTTCCTCCTAACTTATCATTACAAAGAGAAGCGTCCTTGACTAATCAGATTGGCTAAAAATATTCCTCGTACAAACAGGATTTGTCCTTGTTAGTAGCGCACCATCTTTTGCTTGATTACTGCTTTGCCCTTGTTTGCTGCGTGCGATGCACCGTTATTATTATCAGCGTGTCTGGGTGTGGTGAGTCCCCGTCATCCTCTCAGTCTGGGGAGGCCAGGCTCTTCCATCCATCACTCCTGCACCGGATTTCAACAAGGATTTCTAGAACTTGCTCTGAGCCCTCATTAAAGCGGCAGCCCCATTCAGGCTCCCCCGTGAATTTCAAACACGTATTTTTTTTCCCCCCCCTTTGAATAAAACATTTCATCCTGAGGGACGTTGCTATATTTTGTTGAAATCTCTGCAAGATCATTCTTCTCTCTTCACCCCCTGCGGCGCCCAGCTTAGTTTTTTTTTTATTTTTTTCGTCTTCTTCCAGCACATCCTCATCTATTTCAAAGAAGTCGACCAGACAGTTGACATCCGGAGTCTGTTTAAAGCTGTTTGAGCAGCAAATGTTGAATATGTATGAGTTGTTGGATTAACAACACAATTTCCCTTCCAAAAATGTTCTCGAATGTTTCAGACAATAAAACATACCATTAGGAAAACTCACATTAGTATTAGGAAGTGGCCACACGGCATACAGGACTGGATCGCTGGTTATCGTATCCAGAATATGACTGGAGTTTGGCTTTTAAAACTTAACTACATCTGCAAACTTTACATCAGGGGTGCCCAATCCTGGTCCTCAAGAGCCCCTATCCAGCATGTTTTAGATCAAGGGTGTCCAATCCTGGTCCTCGAGGGCCCCTATCCAGCATGTTTTAGATGTTTCCCTCTTCCAACACACCTGATTCAAATGATCAGCTCATTATCAAGCTCTGCAGAAGTCTGATAACGATCCTGATCATGTGAATCAGGTGTGTTGGAAGAGGGAAACATCTAAAACATGCTGGATAGGGGCTCTCGAGGACCAGGATTGGACACCCCTGCTTTACATCTTGGCAGATTTTGCCAAAAGTTCCGATCTTCTCTGTGTATCTTACAAATAAAGTAACCAGCAGCTAAAACTGTCTCTAAAAAGTCAGCGTCAACATTTCTTGTTTCTGTTCCAGGCCAAGCAGGGCGCTGTGCCTCCGGAGGAGCAGGGACCCAGCATCAAGAATCTGGACTTCTGGTCCAAACTCATCACGCTTATCGTCTCCATTATCGAGGAGGACAAGAACTCTTACACTCCCTGCCTAAACCAGTATGTCTCTATGGTTTCTATTTGCCTACTCAGGGCTTATTTTGGTACAGCACAGCTATAAGTATTAATCCACATTGCATTCTGATGAACAGTCATCTTTGCAGAACTTAGTCTTGCACTGATTGTTATTTATTTGAAACTTTTTTTTTCTTTTTTTAACACTCTTTTTCTGGTATTAGTCTCATAAACTGGTCACTTGCTGAACCTCTGCTTGTTGATAGATGCTCCTGTTTACTGATGTTCCCTCGACGCCTCACATGCAGGCTGACACCAGTTCACTCAGACAGCTGTGAGACCAACAGTTAGCTGGAAAACAATTAAATAAGGCATTCGACTGTCAGATTTGACCGATTTGAAGTGATTTTATCTACTTGGGCTGACTTTCATGCACGGAGCACGTTTTAAATGTCAATACCGCAGTCGATCATCTTCATCTAATTGAAGGAAGCTAAATTTGTGATTGTAATGAGCTACCTTTTCTTTTTAACTGACTCAGTCCAGATCTCTCTGCCTGCAGGTGTGTCTGAGTCCGACCTCTCTCTCTCCACATTTAGGTTTTTTTTTTTAACTAATCCATAACAGATCGCTTCATCTTTGGAACACGGTAACAGCATAATTGATTGTTTCAGACGTCAGGCAGGCAGTGACTGACTGAGGAAAAGGAAAAGTACTACTTTCAGCCACAACATCTAACACAGTGTAACCAGATGATGTCTTGGCTAAAACTAATGACTAAAACACTCGACAACGCCACTCTGGGAAATCTTACCCAGAGAACAGGTTACTGGATTGAACCCACACAGATAAGTATCACAGTAAAAAAAGGAAACAGAGACGTGATTTCAAAATAATTTGAAAGAGCAAAAAAGGAGAATTTGTTGCTCTTACTTTATTCTATAAAACGGTCAAGGTAAAGAATGCAACCAGGCTTCGTGATTAACTATGAGGTAGAGACAATATTCAGAATCGTATACACAGAGATGCAATGGATATTTAAAAAGGCAGCGTAAAAACAGACTAATCATGCAAAAAAATGTCAAATCAAACCAACCAGTTAAAACAAGAGAAATACACGAATTAATAAATAAATAAATAAAACCACACTGCCGCCGATAAAATATTAATTGACACCTCTGTGTAAAACCATAAAAACCGATTTAAAAGTAATAATAACAATTTTTAAAAAACACACCTCAGCAAAAAATCACTATATAAACCTGGCACTATAAGACCACTTAAAAATACAAATAAAATCAAATAAAAGCTAGGTGAGTTTAACAGAAACAACGAAGCAGCAGCGGCCGTCACAGCTGCAAAGACAGAAAGACGTTAGTTCTGAACAAACCACATTTAAAGATTTACAAAATGTTTGAGAGTTACCTTGGCTGTATTTCACTCTATCAAACAACGCGGCGACAAACGGCGTTCGACTTGTGTAGGCAGGCGACCCCAGGCAACACGGCAGCAGGAGACAAGCGTGATCTTCTGTTGTGCGGCCCATGCTTATACACTGTGTCGGCCTTTGTGTTTGATTACGCAACTCGCTGCCGGTGCGGCACCTGGAAAGGGCTGAAATGCCATAATGGCAGCACAGCGACCCCGAGTGACGGGCGGACCTAACCCGCCGGTTACAACAGTATCTACCTGTGACAGCGTCTCCATATCAGCCTGATGATCATCATACAGTCACACAAATGCAACCAATTTTAACACACACACACACACTCTGGTAAAATGGTTGCAAATGCGACCGGTCACAGTCTTTATCTTATAAATTCACATCAGCAGTGACATTTCCACACATTGCTCCGCTTTCAGCAGTTTTTCCTGTTCTGATGACAAATAGTGAGCAGCACCTGGTTTCTACTGGATTCCTGCCATCTGACAGAGCTTTTTAATGATGTGAGATTCAAAATCGGGCCCTTGATCACTGTGGAGTCACTTCCATAGTGGATCAGGTAGTTGTCCCATAGGGCTTTTGCCACTGTCTTGGCTCTTTGATTTGGGGTTGGCACTGCTACAGCGTACTTTGTGAAGTGATCGGTTACGACAAGTACATCCTTGGTGTTACTTCGATCTGGTTCTATTGACAAGAAGTCCATGCAGATGAGTTCTACGTCGCAGGAGCCCAGTCTACAACCAAAACTACAAACAACGCTGCACAAACTGTCACCTTCCAGAGATGCAACAGCTCCAATAGTTTTGGGTTGTGTAGAGTTTTTTTTGTTCGTCTACAATGGCACAAAAAATGTTTCCAAGGTGCGGACAGGGACGTGTCAGCAGTTTTTCGCCATGTTGGTTCCCGCAACCAACTCGCGGAGCTCAAAAAGCCTCGGAAGGTTGGAAGGCTGAAAACGAGCAGCTGAAGGAGCTCAATAAAAATCTGAACACACCAGTGAGCTTCGAGAGGATGACAAGAAGGTCAGCGAGAAATTACAACTGAGCTGCAGTCTTGTCTGCATCAAGGATGCGCTGGTGGAGAACAGGGAGATTTTGGTGAGAAATCTCAAAGAGCTGCTGCAAGCCAGGAGGCAAAGATTCGTCAAATCCAACAATTCGATGCAAGAGGAGCTGAATCGGCTGAAAGAGCAGCCCAGCATGAGGGAGGAGGAGATCCTGAAAAATAAAGGGGAGAAGGAGGAACTGCAAGAGAAGGAAAAGGAGCTGCAGAAAGATGTGAAGAACAATGAAATGCAGAATGAGGGGGTGCCGGAACAAGAACAAGAACAGAGGGAGAAAGCAGAGAACAAGAGTGAAGATGTGGAGCAGGAAGACAACAATCTGCAGGAGGAAAACGCTGGAGGGGGAGGAACAAGAGCTTCATGAGAAGAACAAAAAGGGCAGAAGCGTCTTCAGTTTTTTCAGATGGATCAAGACAGGAAAGAAAGAAAAGGCGAAGAAGAAGCTGGAGAAGAAACAGGCGAAGAGAGAGAAAGAAAAGGTGGAGAAAAATGGTTTCTGGAGCTGGTTGCACTAAAAAACAATGCGACAGCAAAGGCACAGGAGACGACAACAGCCTCTGCCTCACTCTTTCTCCACCTTAACTCACCCATCCTCACCTCTCCACCTCCCCCTCCATTACCTTCCTTTACTGCCATCCCTCCATCTGTCTAACCCTCATTCACCCTTTTCTCCACAACCTTCTCTCCCCTGCATAACCTCTCTCCATCCTCGATCTCCCCCAACCCTCTCTCCCTTCTCTCCATGCCCTCCCCCTTTCACCCCCTCTTCCCTCTCTTTTACCCCCTCTAAATAAAAAAATGACCGTAATGAATTGTATTTCTGCATGTCTGCTTCTCTGAAATATAACCTGTTGTCGTTGATGTTGTTGTACAAATACTATATATAAGAAATAAAGCTCTGAATGTTATTATTTCTGATGGAAACTTATGGTTGTTGTTCCAAACCAGTCAATATGATTTGAGTGTTTCATCCTAGAACCATCCAAATTTAATTGCAGTTCCCTTTAATGATGCAATTTTCTCTTATCACCTCTTCAACTGGAATCTGAGGCTCCCATCTGCTTGCTCGGTTTCATATATGTCCTTTCTCTCCATCAAGATTTCCCCAGGAGCTCAACGTGGGTAAAATCAGTGCTGAAGTGATGTGGAACCTATTTGCTCAGGATATGAAGTACGCAATGGAGGGTGAGTGCAAATCGGTCGTGAATCTTCTGAGATGACAGAGCTTGTCACGCTCACTGAGGAGCTGCTAGAAAGCTGCTGACAGTGGTTTTGTGGTTTGAGCGCTGTTTGCACTAATGACCAAAGACACAGAAGACAGTTTATGTTCAGAGGGTTGAATTGAATGTTTTTTAGTTTAACTTCTAAGAGTTTACTTGCAAATACTTTGCAGAAACTTAACCGCTGCAGGTAAGAGATGGTGTTTTTTTTAACGCTTCCACTCAGTTAATGTATCCACAGGTTAATACTGACCTGCTGAAATATGTGATCATACACAGAAAATGAGAGTTTTGGTAGATTTTATGTTAATGTTAACTGACTTTATTGTGTACTTACGTCAACTGCATTACTTGCAGTAGACTAAACAGCAGTTTTTAGTCTAATTTAGTCGAAAAATGGTTATAAAATTTATCCTAAATGAGCCACATGGTCATGCATGTACCATATAGTTTGGTTTTGATAAAGAAAATATGGCAGGAGAATTTTGTATTTATTTTTTTTTTTTGCAAAACCTGAAGCAACATACAGTTTTTTTATGGTGTCAGTAATATTAGATTTTAGTCAAATTGGTCCACTTTTTTTTATTTAGTTTAATTAATTTAATTGACACTCTTTTTAGAGCTAATCCTCATCTGCAATAATGTTTTGTAACAGTTTAAAATGACTTAAAATGAAAATTACAAAATATATTTGGCCACTAAAAAAGAACAACAATCTAATAAAACTGCATACAAATACCATTAATCCTCTGATCCCCAAACAATAGCAGGGCTTTTTTTTTTTTTTTTGCTTCTGTCACATTTTTACTCAATATTGGCTCATTTTGCACTGTAGTACCAAGTCCTGTGCCTCGATGGAAACAGAACAACCATGGCTAGAATTCTATTTGTTTGATTATTTATTTTACAACATTTATATAAAAAAAAGATGTAGTCAGCTTGTAATTTTCGTCCATAATTTTCTTCTACCTGCTCTGCGTACCCACAGTTTGTTAATTTACCCCAGTCTGGAGTCATGTGACTCTTGCTCATAGCTGAGTCATTTGTGGTTGCGCCAAAGAGAACAACCTTTTTTTGACATTTGCAAAATCTAATTTTAGCAAACAGCTTATTTTTAGTTACTTTTAAAAGGAGATGTGGAGAATAAAATGATTTAAATGAAATATCATAATCTCCAAGCTTGGACTTGGCACGTCTCAGATGAGTGGTTAACAGGGTGTTGCAAAGTTGAGAATCTGATCATTCTTTTTGTTTTTGCACTTTCTGGTTCTGTTAATTTTTTACAGTTTTTTTTAGGTTAACATGCCTTTCAAACCTGCCTGCAGGGTTTTGCGGTTCAGAGGGGTAATGAAGGATAAAAGAGCCAAATAGGAGAGATAAATCTAATAAAACATTTACAAACAGACGCCAAAGGACTTGTGATCATAAATGTAAATTGTCCAAAGGTTCCCAAAGAATATATTCTTAAGGTGTTTTGTAAAGCTTTCAGGTTGCTCAGAGTATAAAAACTAAGAGTAGAAAAAATTCAGGACACACTTGAGGGTCTTACATTTAAAGCCAGTCATTAGACTGAGTTTGGTATAACCTGAAGCGTTAGTCTAGCACAGAACTGATGTACGATGGCAGAATTCTGCATTAATGACAGCTATACAAAATGTGACTGTGTACTTAAAGCCTCACAATCACATTCAACAAGTCCATTAGGATGCTTGTTAGACTCCGGGTCACTGCCTCTGTATGCACAGTAGGTCTGCTGTAATTCCGGATAGCCGTAGCTTAAACACGAGCTTAACATGGATTTATTTTGATCCTGTTTTTAGAGCATGAAAAAAATCGCCTGTGCAAGAGTGCAGATTACATGAACCTGCACTTCAAGGTCAAGTGGCTGTACAACGAATACTGCAAGGACCTGCCTTTCTTCAAGAGCAGAGTGCCCGAATATCCTGCGTGAGTAGCGTCTTGTTTTGCACATAAACACACGAGGAGAAATCAAAACGTACACAAAGATCACAAAATTTCCAAATGTTTGCTCCCCGTAGGTGGTTCGAGCCGTTTGTCATCCAGTGGCTGGACGAAAACGAGGAAGTGTCTCGCGACTTTCTGCACGGCGCTTTGGAGAGAGACAAAAAAGATGGGGTAAAAGTTTCCAGCTCTGCTCCTTATCTCCCCTTCAGTCCTGTGGAAACGCTGAGTCGCTGTTGTTGCTCAGGCAGAATTACTGTAATCCATCCTTTGTGCTTCCTCTGTCACACACAAAGTTATCATCCAAAAGTGTCATCCTCCCTCCCGCTCTGCCTCTCCCCCCTTCCCCTGCGTTCTTCAAAGGCAAAAAATAGCAGCACGGACACGACGGTGCAGACAGGGATTCTTTGGAAGTTTTAAAAAAATTTTAAAAAAGAGTGGCGGAGACGTGCATGAGCTTAGAGAGGGAGATAAGTCTGTTACAGCAGGACATTGTGAATTAATGGCCTTCTTCTTCAGTTTTGACTGCAGGAAAGCTGTCCTCACCTCATTACCCAGACTCCCTGGAGTAGCACCTACACAATCACCTCTAGCCAATTAGGGAGCAGGCGCTAACCAACAGCCAATTACAAGGAGACAGACAGGAGCTCCCACCTGTCACTGGATGGCTGTCTAACTGTCTGTAAGGCAAGGTTTTCTCAGGGAGGTCTGAAACTCCAGACATGTAGCGAAACATATCAAAGGTCCGGTTTAATATAGCATCTAATGATCCGCCTGTATGGTCTTGGCTGTGCAGAGGTCACATCCTGCCAGTCTCCTCCGAATCTCAGCATCTCACCTGCTCCCCAGACTCTTAAAGTCCCGTTCTTTCTCATGCTTTTTGTCCCTTTTGATTTTTATTTTTTTTGTCCCCACCTCAGTTTTTTAATCTTCGTCCTTTCCGCCCCGCAGTTCCAAGTCACTTCAGAACACGCGCTGTTCTCCTGTTCGGTGGTGGACGTCTTCTCCCAGCTCAACCAGAGCTTCGAGATCATCAGGAAGTTGGAGTGTCCGGATCCGCAGATTGTAGGACACTACATGAAGCGATTCGCCAAGGTAACACCATAATCATCACTCACAAAATACTACAAACAGATCTTTAATTGTATATTTTATTACATACCATTTTTAAATTCAATCATTGAACTACAGCTATTCCATGATGATTTCTCTTTTTTTGTTTTCCTCTCCAGACCATCAGCAACGTCCTTCTGTCTTATGCTGATATCATCTCCAAGCTGTTTGCAAACTACGTCACCATGGAGAAAGTGGTTAGTGGCCAAAGACATGATCTATGTAGAGTCAGCTGGACTCAAGCAATGACACAATATCATGTCTATTATTATATTTATTATTCTATTAGATGTATCTCTGGCTTAAAAATGTTTTCGTGACCGTTTCTGATGTGTTATCTTCCTCCAGCCCTGCATCCTGATCAACAACATCCAGCAGCTGAGGGTTCAGCTGGAGAAGATGTTTGAAGCTATGGGTGGAAAAGACGTGAGCGATTCAGCTCCAAATATATATAAAGTTTTGTTTATATTGCTGCATAACCTTTCTGCCCGGTCACTTGAACCAAGCTTTGTTTTCTTGTTTGTTTTTCAGCTTTGTGTGGAGGCGAGCGATATCCTGAAAGACCTGCAGGTTAAGCTCAACAATGTCATGGATGATCTCAGCAGGGTCTTCGCTGTCAGGTAGAAACACGCTCACGCACAGTCATACACAAATATACACTACAAGCTACATCTCTGCAGCACAGACTTAACTTAAAAATGTATTTTCCTCTACAGCTTCCAGCCTCATATTGAGGAGAATGTGAAGCAGATGGGAGACATCTTGGCTCAGGTGAAGGGAACCTCCAATGTGGGAAATGCCAGCAGTGTGGCCCAGGATGCCGACAATGTCCTGCAGCCGATCATGGAGTTCCTGGACAGCAAGTGAGACAATCTAGCTGATTGAATTGATTCTAAATGAGGACTGCTTTGTTTTATTAATCAACCTTTTTAAACACTCATGGATGGCTTGTTTAAGTCTGGAGGATGTGTTGAATAGTTAGTTTAAGGGAATGTGTGGATGTGCAGGAAGTTAAAGTCTCACATTTTCTGAGTGTGTCTTCCACTTTTTTAGCTCAAAATGCTGCAAAGATGCTTCATCATGATTGTATAACTCCTGCTGTAAAGAGGCCGATTTAACGTCTGTAGCTTTAAATCCAGCTGAGCCGCTGGTGTCCACTCACCCTTCAAGAAGAAGACTCTCAGTGCAGAACAAACCAGTTTACAGACGTGAGATCAGGACTTTTGCTTCTAGCTTTCTCTCTGAGCCATCATTCTACATGAAAATATCACAGAATTTACAGCACGGATGTTGTTTTGTGTGTTTGATGAGTTTGTAAAACAATGCTGCAGTTATCAAATCAGTAGTTTAGTCGTGCAGAGCCAGTGCTTGGAAATGACTCCCTTAATTTGATGGCTTTCAGTATCGATTTCATTTCAAGAGAAAATATGCAAAAAGAATAGCTTCATTGGGAAATCGGCTGTATTAAAATGCAGCATTTGTGAGCACATTGAGCAGGAGAGAAGCAAACCAGTTAGGTTGCACCGAAGCGCAACAGGTGACAGGAAAACACAATAACACACATTCAGTCCTCGTTTATTGGTTTTTCTTAGGTTTACAATTTCCTCAGAGCTCCTGCCTGTGGACATATAGTCAAAAGTAATGGTACTGTTCGCCACATCCGCTGCACAACGCGCTAACACTGAGGATTTTCCTGTGATGGCATTGCTATCAACAATACAAGTAATCCACTAGAGCAGGGGTGCCCAATCCTGGTCCTCGAGAGCCCCTATCCAGCATGTTTTAGATGTGTCCCTCTTCCAACACACCTGATTCACATGAGCAGGATCGTTATCAGGCTTCTGCAGAGCTTGATGATGAGCTGGTCATTGGAATCAGGTGTGTTGGAAGAGGGAAACATCTAAAACATGCTGGACAGGGGCTCTCGAGGACCAGGATTGGGCACCCCTGCACTAGAGCTTCTGTTCCTCAGGTGCTAGCAGTGCCTGAAAACTCTTGTGTTCTTGTTAAAGCAGGCAGAAATAAACATCTTCAGATCTTAACAGCTTTTATGCTACACCACAGTCACAAAATACAGTAAAAACTGATTTTTCACTATGTGGGACCTTTAAGTTCAGCTGAGGAGCAGTTACACCAGCAAACTACACATGGCAACTTTCATTTTAGATTAATTTCTACTCTAATTAAACTTGTTTGACATCACTCAGACTGCTTAGAGAAATATAAAAAATAGTTTAAAAGGCATCCATGGGCTTTTCTGACTCTTTATGTAGAAATGACCTTCTTTTTTTATCTGTAAAGTCTTTTATTTCTTTTTGATAATGAGAGGATTTCTAGCAACCGCAGCTTCTCTCTATCATCCTTTCAAGATGCCCACCTCCCCTACCGCGCCATATTCACGTCTCATTTCTTTCTTGTGTCTCCCGCCAGCCTGACTTTGTTTGCTAAGATCTGCGAGAAGACGGTGCTGAAGCGCGTGTTGAAGGAGCTGTGGAAGCTGGTGATGAACACCATGGAGAAGACCATCGTTCTGCCGCCGCTCACGGACCAAACGGTGAGACAACACAGAGGAGTCAATGCACAGAGGCACACAAATGCACACAACATATGCGGTAAACTATATAGATTATTTTAGAGGGTGAACAGACACAAACAAGCTTAGTGTTTCTATGGAGAGTGATGAATATTTCATGTTTTCTAATGGCGACAACCGCAATAGGCAGAAAAGATGATTCACAAAGCGCCTAATACACATAATCCACACGTATGTTTTTTTCCACACACTCCTCTAACTGCCAAGGCAGCATCAAAAGAAAACGGAGAAGGAGGTGGAGAATGAGGAAAGGGAATACAAAGGCAGACATTTCGTGTGTGTTGCGATTCAAGATGGCCCATGTACAAACAAAAGATCAAACTGCTTTCGCATCACATCTACATGGCATCCTCTCAACCCCCTCCACACACACACACACACACTATATTCAACATTGCCCCCCAGTGCCTTCATTCATCCAAGCAATCAAGATGAAAACCCTTTTAAAAATAAGAAAAAAAAGGATTGCACCATATCATTCTGACACCAGCTCATGGCTGCTCTCCAGTATGTCAGCCAACAATTATTTGGAGTTTTCTGATTTGTGAGTAACTCACAGTGGCAGAAACCTTTTTTATTTGCCCAAAGGATCTGGCCCATTTCCAAAAAAAAAAGAATCACACATTTTGGAAAGCAGCCTCTTGTTTTTCTTTTTTTTGTTGTTGTTTTTGTTTGTTTAGTTTTTCTTTTGTTTTGGATATATGTGTTCTTATGTATGTTTGGTTAATAACTAAAGAGCCTCATATCACTGATAGTAACCTCTGGGTTTCGTGTCATTGCAGCTGCTGGTTCGGTTTCAGGAGCCAGCTGGGTTTAGGTCAGGGGGAGCGGAGAAAGGGAAGAAGTTCTGAGTGACAAATTCTTCATTTAAAGTTGTTAATTTGCTGTAGTACCAAGAGATTTGATATAGCGAAGTAGTCTAGCTGTGGTGGCTGCTTAGTTCTCGACCTGTAGCTACTCCAGGCTTTTAGACAGGTGCCAATTGGTCCCTCCAGCCCTGCGGCCCAAACTTGTATTTTTGATTGATGTGGGGCTCTTTGCAGCTTGACTGACCCTTCTCTCTGGTTGTTGTTGTTGTGATTACTATTACATCCTGCTCCCACCGCTCTCCCTCCACAGATGATTGTAAGTACAGCACTCCTGCGTGTCTGTCTGTCTGTCAGTCCACGGTGGTCGACTCTCTGCTATATGTGGCTGCGATCTTCCCCTGTTTCTTTCCCCCCACATCTCACCGTCTCCGATCTGTCCCATCCTCTTCCTCGGCTCTCCTCATCTCTTCTCTAACTCTGTCTCTCCGTTCGAGAAGACAGAAGCATGGTGCATTCCTAACTCGTTCTGATAGGTCCCACCTCCCCCCCTTTCAGCAAGTCTTCACCAATCAGTGCCCCTCCCTGTTCCCCTCTTTTACTCTGCTGTCTTCTTCTACTTCCCGTACACTCTCCTCAACCAGGAAGTGGTATTCCTCTTTTTGCACCTGGTGTTGCCTTGTTTCTTCTCATGCATTGTGTCCTTTTACCGGGACTCTGGTGGGGTGACTCTGATCTCTCGGTTGGCTTGGTATCTGGTGTCCAGCCTCCTCCCTTTTCTAACCCTCTCCCTCCACTGTCCCCCACCTCTCCCACCTTTCCTTACCTGTTTGAACTGTGTCCTGCCCTCCCACCCCCTACTGTGGGTTTGTTGCTTGCATCTGATCTATTTCAACACTGCAGTCTTCTCTCAGTAAACTGTACAACACTGTACTGCACTGTATGTCTCCGCAGACCTGTCATGTCGGTCTGTCCTGGTTTGGTTTCATGTTCTGTTGTTACTATGATTAATGTAACGATGACTCTCAGGAGAGCTTAACATTGGTTTTGGTTGATGTGGGTCAAACAAAGTGCAGTCAGTGTACTGTGTAAAAAATGCTCATGATGTCTTACAGCTCTATGGGATGGCTTCTTGGTGTACAAATGTTCCGAATGCAAAAGCACATTTAAGACTCTCCAGCAAATCTATGTCGTACTTTATAATATGCAGCCCGCCAAAGAAATTGCATAATAATGTGTTTAATTTCTAATGGACAAGATTGTATGTTTCTCCATCAGCGTGATCTGTGATGTTGGTTTATCGTCAAACATCATAAAAAATGCAAAAGGGCTCCAAAGTGGCACTGTGGATGGAAGTCATCACATAGAGCTTTAATGTGTTGAATAATGCATTTTCCAGAGTTCTCTCTTTATCGGACTAGTTAAACAGTTTAGAAATATAATGCATATTTGTAGATAATTACCTTAGAAGACTGGTAACGCTCTCATGTCTGTCTGCTAAATATGAGACTAGAGCTAACTTGGCATACAAGACTGGAAATAGGGAACAGTTTTAAAAATATCTGCCTGCCAACACCTATGAAGCTCAGTAATTAAAGGCCCCCAAGTCTGTGTTTCACTATGTTAACACATACATATGGTGTTTTTTTTTTTTTAAATACTAGAAAAGATATAATGAGTAAAAGCGAGCATTTCCAACTTGAAACTGCAGTGTACCGATGATGGCCTCAAAAACACAGATTCAGACTACCAGGGTTTGTTGTGTAACAAACACAAATCAGAATGTTAAAGTGTGCATCTGTGTGATAAGAGCAAAGTTACTCTCTAAGCTAAATTAAGCCAATAATGTCCTTGCTTAGGCGTCATATTTAATGGACAGACATGAGTGTGAAATCAAGTTCCCTTTTAGAAAGAAAGACGATAAGTTTACTTCCCAAAACTGTTTTTTTTTTAAACTTTAAGTAATAGGTTATACTTTTTTTCATTAATAGGAAAGCTGGTATGTTAAGTTGCATTTGGGTTTTTGACTGTTTTTACATTATTCCCTCTGCTTCCTGTTACTGTTATTGCTTTAACTAAATTGTAAACTCATTATTAGTGGCCTAGCCCCGATATCAAACCACATAGTGTTCTAGTATTGTTGTAGTCTACTGTCAAATGTCTCAGTAACGATCAATAGGATGGATTTGAATGCAGTGGAGTAAAGGCAAATATGTCACCTGCATATTTTTATGGCATCATTTCCCCATCGTAATGTTTACTATTAATCTTTGCCCACCAGCAACTTGTTAGTCATTTTTGTGTGTCTTTTCAAGAGACAAAAACATATTCCTGCTCTGGAGAGCAAAAATAACTAACTGACAAAAAAAGTGACATCTCTGGCAGTGTTGTCAAAGTTTGTTTGCATTTTGCAAAGCGACAGATGCACGTTTGATTGCACACTCTCATGTAGCCGGTGAGAGTGAAGTCAGACAGCGGGGACTGGCCACTGCTTGAAGTATTAACCACATGCTCTCTTTCCAGGGGAGGCTGAAGAGTGCTTCTCACAGTGATGTAAGGACTAAACCCCTTTAGATCAATGTGTCTCGTCTCTCTCCTCTATGTCCTCTCTGCGTGTCTATGTCTCTCTCTCCCTCAGCTCCCCAGTCAAACAAAGCAGTGGAAATACTGATTTTTCACTTTTGTGTTTACACTATAATTCCATGTAGTTCTGTGTACATGCTGTGAAAATACCTCTATCAGATGCTGCACTGCCAAGCGACGCCGCAGGTCGCACACTGATGCACATGCAGATATTTGTGACTTAAACGCAACACAAGTTCAACGGTCGCTTAACACTCTGAACCCCAAGCAGTTTTCCTGGGCATTTCTTTTTTTGTTCCCATCATGCTTTTATTCACTGTGAGCTCATTTTTCAGTGCAATATAAAGTCCTGCATCTCTATGGAAACCAGGGCTAGAAGCAGAGATGACTCAAAAATGTCTTTTTGCAGTTTAAGAAAATAATAATGCCTTAAATCATCAACAAAGTAAAAAACAAGAGTGATTATTTATTTTACAGATGTTTTTTACGACTGCAGGTGTTACAAGCACTGTAAAAAATGGTAACTCTACACACTATATATATATATATATTTTCTGACTTTTTCTGTGTTTCCATGCTTGTCTCCTATCCACTCTGTGCAAACACAGCCTGCAGTTCAACCCAGTTCAGCTGAAAGGTTCCTGAATTTCTGCCACGTAACTGTTGGTTGCAGCTGCGCCACTAATTACACCAACGAGTGCAGAATTTTTTGGTTTTTCATAGACTTGTTTTTAATTGAGACATGTATAAAAAGGTAGTTTTAATGAAATATCACAGTTTTCACAGTTTTACAACAGAAGATTGGGTAACACTTTGTAATAACTATCCGTTATAACTAGTTAATAGATCATTTGTAAACTGTTAATTAGTGAGTTATTAACCACTTGTTAAGTGCTTGTTAATAGTTTGTTGATGATTTATATTATATGTAACTGTATATTAATGATTTACAGCCATACCTTATAAGCCAGTCATAGATCATGAACAAGCCATCAGTGAATTACTTACTAATGACTTGTTAAGTATCAGTTAATAGTTTATATATGTTATTGGGACGTCATTCGAAAGTTGCAACAAGTCATTTATAACTCATTAACTAACAGTTTGTAAATGGTTTATTAACTATCTATAGGGCATCGTTATAAATCATCAACAAACTATTAACAAACACTTAACAGGTGGTTAATAACTCACTAACTAACAGTTTACAAATGATCTATTAACTAGTTATAACGGATAATTATTTCAAGTGTTACCAAAGATTGCATCACAGATTAGTAGTTCAGGGTTTAAAGGCTGAAAATCCAACAGTTCTTTCAGTTCTTTTCAGCTTTTACAGTTTTTGGCTCTGATATATCATGTCATTTTGGCAACCTTTTTATTTGAGACAACATGCCTTTTAGGGGTTCAGTGGGTTAATTCGACTCCAGTTTTTTTTTTTTAAACATGCTTTTTGTTTCATGATAGGCTGTCTGCTTTGCTACAATACAACACAGATGAAAAATAGGGTGTGGTACAACTGCCAGCAACATCACAGCCAAATCAGAGAACTTCACACAAGCCAGTGATGATTGGCCACAAAATCTGCTTGTAGGGGCAGAAGCAAATGCAGTATAATTGTTCGGTTCATCACAGCAGCCCCTGCAACAAAAAGCACATCCATCTGCCCGATTTTTGTGATAATTTAGCACATTGTAGCAGTGGAAAGAGGTTGGATGACTCTCACACGACCAGCGACTGAAATATCAGAAACACAGCTTCACACAGTTTCTAAAGTGTTTTTATGATGACATTCCTCTAAAAAACTAATATGTTGTTCAGGTTTTTTTTTTTTCCGGTGTTGTTTGTAGGACTGATAAAAGTAGCAACAAAGAGTTTACTGCAAAACCATATTTCATGTCTAAGGCTGTAACCAAAGATAAGATGTGAAGGTGCTGTCTGCAGCATTTAGCCTTATATTGCATTAGGCTGGACTTCCAGTAATACCTGCGTACATCACAGTGCAACTGTATAGATGCTACGTGTGCGTGTGCGCGTGTGCATGTGTGTGTTACTGAGTGCACGTCTCCTTTTCTTGCCCTCACTACAAGCTGAGTCACTTTCCCTTCTCTTTGTACCGAGATGTCTCAGTGTGTGTGTGTGTGTGTGTGTGAGAGAGAGAATCTGTGCAGCGGCGTGTAATGTTTTGGAATGAATAAAACACAGATAAGTGTGATAACAGCACTTGAAAGGAAAAAGTACCTTGACATCTGTAAAGCGGCTTAGAGTGACTGTTTATGAATGTGTGTGTCAGAAGCGTCGCTGTCCTCTGTGTGACACTAAGCCGTTTACCGCTGCCCTGTTTTGTCATGATAATAACAATGCTCTCCTCTCTCTCTGCTCGTCTACCTTTCTTGTTTCTCCTCCTGTCTTTCTGTCTCTCGCAGGGCACTCAGCTCATCTTTAACGCTGCCAAGGAGCTCGGACAGCTGTCCAAGCTGAAGGTACGATATGTTTCTACGCAGCGATGCCCCGGACCTGGCACCAGGGCTTCAGACCGAGACTTTAATCGCCTAGAAAATATGAAGACGAGCGTACAAATACACAGACTGCTCATTTTGCTTCTTTGTGCTTCTCCCTTTGTCATCTTAAGGAGCACATGGTTCGAGAGGAGGCCAAAGCACTGACACCCAAGCAGTGTGCTGTGATCGAGCTGGCGCTGGACACCATCAAGGTAGAGATTCACGCTTACACTTTCAATATACATATACGTCCGTGTAGGAGTGTGATCCCAGGGTTCCATGTGGTGAAAATCCATTTCTGTTGCGTTTTGTGGTTATTTTAAACATGGAGGTGTGAATAAAAGGCGTTAAAATTTACTTCTGCCATTCTGCTGAGAGTGTTCATGCACGACCAGAATCTCAGGAACTGAAGGCACAGTGGATGACTTTTATTTTTGACATTACTGTCACCATATCCATAGGAAGGACCTCTCCATTAGCATGTTGTGCAGCTAATGTGGCTAATGTCACCATGTATGCACACAAATCAGAGCTATGTGAAGAATTTAAAGCTGAGAGACTTCCAGAGATGATAAAAACTTTATTTGAAACTAACAAACAAGGACCAGGTGGGTTACTGTGTTGTCATGTCAGCCTTTGTGCTTCAGTGCAAAATAAACTCAGCCGGTGTTTACTTCTCTCCTGCTCTCTGTGCTCACATACAATTTACAGTTTCATTTGGCAGACACTTTTATCTAAAGCAACGTACATCTGAGAGTAGATACACATTCATACACCAATGGCGATGGACCTGACATGCAAGGTGTCTGCCTGCCGTTGGGTAACTTTGGATTCAGTGTCTTGCCCAAAGACACTGCGACTGGCTAATCGCCAACGTTGCGATTAGAGGACAACCTGCTCTACCGCGGACACCATACACACTGCTGAATTCCCTACGAAGCTGGTTTTATTTATGTAGCTCTGTGTTTTCATTGTCATACAACAAAATAAGTATAAAACAGCGACTGAAACACAGCTCATTAAAACTACATGTGAGCCAGCGGTCGCTTCAGAGCCGTTTTCCAAGCTGCTGCTCTGAACTGCTAAAATATTAATTTTATAGACGCAATGCTGCCTGAGAAACTCAACAACGACACGTTTTAAGTTGTGAATTCTGTAATATTTCCGTGTCATATCATCACTCAAGGAGAAAGCTAGAAGCAAAAGAAAGTCCTGGTCTCGCACTCATTTACTGAACTTTCAATCACAAATGACAGTCTTCTTCCTGAAGAGGCCGTAGACAGCAACAACTCGTCTGCATTTAAAATTACAGATACTGAAACAGTATTTATACATACATGAGATGAAAAATTGATTATAGGATCTTCAGCTGCAACAAGCATAAAGTAAAACAACTAAAGTGTGATGTGTGGATGTTTAAGTTAGATGCAAGCAAGACTTGAAACAAGACATCAAATCGACAGCTTTTTTCCGAAGTGGACCCTAACTTTTATTTAAAAAATAATAATAATAATCATCATTGTTTGAGCCAGTAAACTTTAAATAATGATTTATCAGAGTTTTCTGAGTTACAAAGGGGAAAATAAGGCATTTTAAATTGAGTTTCCAATCACAAAGCATCTCAACATAACACAAAAACTGACAAAGCACCAAAATGATTCACAGTCTTATGAGCTCTACAGGGACCTTAACAAGCCTAAAATTATATACATATTTAATCAGTTCTTCGGGGTGTTTATTGAGTTGTTATTAGTGGATCTACAATTTTCAAGCAGCTACTGCAGCAGAGACACAAATCCTGATCAACCCAGATTTTTTGCAGGGCTGTCCTTCCCTGAATAATTTGTTACCTATTAACCATTTAAAACACCAGGAAAGACTGTAAAGTGTCCAACCAACTATCCAAATTCCCCCACAAAAATTTAATTTGCTAATATGCAAAACAAGTAAAAGCAGCAACTATCCACATTTTAGAGCTTCAGTTGTTTGGTTAGCGCGGGAAAAAAACAATTAAAAAGTAGTTTCTAATTCCTGTCTGCTGACGAGGTGAATTCATTAAACGAGCCTGTGTTGCAGCTCAGTGTGTGAATGTTCGACTCCCTTTGCTCTCATCACAACAAAGGGATTCCCAGGAACATCAGACGTCACTGTAGTAGTTCGCTCTGTCGGATAATTGCTCCACTATGTTCAATCATTTCGAGCTTTCCGTCTTTGATAGTCTGCTACAGAGAAATGTTAGTAAACAGCTATTTTTAAGTTCAGTCTGTCTGCTTTTTTTTTTTTTTTTTGTATTTCAGCAATATTTCCATGCCGGTGGCGTCGGCCTGAAGAAGACTTTCCTGGAGAAGAGTCCCGACCTCCAGTCTCTCCACTACGCCTTGTCGCTGTACACGCAGGCCACAGACAAACTTATTAAGACCTTTGTCCAGTCACAGAATGCACAAGGTAACCTAATGGTCTTTATTCTCTCTCATCCTCCTTTTTTTTCTCCCTGCTTTTGGATTCTCTTCATTTGCTTAATTCTTCTGTTACGTAATTCTCCAATGGATTCCTGCTTCTTTGCTCTCAGAGGACCCCGTGTCTCCCGCTACCTCTGTTAGGGTTTCCCAAATGCCAAGCTGCATATCCTGAAAGTACCTCACATGCTTTGTAGAGCATAAAGTCGAGGCCGTGGCAGCACAAATATTTTTTTCCTCAGAGCTCGGAAACGCTGAGTCTCCTTGTAGCCAGCCTCCGGAAACACGGAAACTGTTCTTTACGCGATCTGACAGCTATTTGCAATGAAAAATAAATAAATACCCCTTTTCTTTTCTCCCTGCTCTTTGATTCCGTTGCTCAGCCTTCGTCCCACCGTCAGATAGCTACACAGCAGCCGTCATCTCTGTGGAAGCTGATGCTGACACGCTGTCCCCGAGCGCCGCTGGTGAAAAGCGCCATTTGAGTGGATGATCGTTTAAAATTTAATTAGGCAAAATGCCATGCGTTGTTTTGTTTTTTTTGTTTTTTTGCTGCATACCTAAGTATGTTTTGCAGCAGTGGATCCGTGTGAGCAGATCAAAAGAAAAAATGAAAGATTCAATAGATAGTTTCTCCCAACTCCAGGGAAAATGCTTTTACATGTTGTTCAGTTAAACCTCCGCAAACCTAACATTTCTAAGTGTCTCTGCTTTTTCTGTCTCCTCCCTCCTCTTGCCCAGTTTAACTTCACGCTCTAAACCTCAAACAGGTCTCTGAGTTTTTTTGCTCCTGTTACATTTTAAACTCACTTCAGTAAAATTTAAGTACTGCATCTCTAATGAAAAAGTTAGCCAATGTAGTACAAATTTCCCCCAACTTTAGGTAAAAAATCTTACACATATTGTTTTTCTACTTCCTAATTCTTCAATTCAACCTCTGCAAACCTCAGATTTTGTATAAGTGTCTCTACTTTTTCTGTCTGCTCCCTTTTCTTGCCCAGTTCACTTTATCTTCTAAAACCTCAAACAAAATCTCTGCATTTTCTTTTGCTAGTGTCACATTTTTAACTCGCCGCGAGCTAAGTTTTTTAGTACAATATGACATCCTGCATCTCTACAGAAAGAAGGAGCAGATTCAGTAGAAATGCCTACATTACTCCCAACTCCAGGAAATAATGCTTATACATGTTGTTTTTCTACTCTGTAATTCTTCAATTCAACCTCTGCAAACCTCATATTTCTTCGTCTCTCCTCTCTCTCGGTCTGCTCTCTTTTCTTGCCCACTTCATCCTCTAAACCTCAAGAAGTTTCTCTGCGTTTTTTTTTTTTGCTCCTGTCACATTTTTAACTCACTTCAGTGCAATATAAAATCCTGCGTCTCTATGGAAAGAAGGAGCAGATTCAGTAGAAATGCCTCAGTTTCTCCCGACATCAGTGAAAATGCTTATACATGCTGTTTTTCTACTCTGTAATTCTTCAAACCTCATATTTCTGCGTGTCTCTCCTCTCTCTGTCTACTCCCTCTTCCTGCCCCGTCTGTGGGCCAGTGTTCGGCGGGAAGGGGGTGAGATTCACCACTAGTGAGGATGTTTACCCAGAGAAGGGTATGTGGCACTCAGGCTCGGAGGGGCCTGAGACATCCAGGACTACCAGAAAGCCCTCCAGAACAAAGCCCAAATCCCTTCCACCTCCCACCACCACCTCCCATGTGCATCCTGAAACCCCCCCTTCCTCCTCCTTGCCTGCTCCAATTCATCCCAACAGACAAATGCAATGCACAGATTGAAACTCGTTTTTTCCTTTTTTTTTTGCACACACATACAGCACAACAAAAAGCACACTGACTTTATGCATTCATGCATGAAATATACACACTGATGTCTGTATGTACGGGACTGCGCTGAATACATACGCCACGGACGGTATGTATGAGCAGACGCTCAAGCATGATGTGCGGACATCAGACAAAAATAATAGCAATGCATTAAAGTGTGGAGGAGTTTTGATGCAGCATGATGTCATAGAGAGAAGCCAAAGGGCCGAGTGTGTGCCTGTGTGTGTGTGATTGTGTGTGTGTGTGTGTGTGTTCACGTGGACGAGTGACTGACTGAGCAGAGCAATGTGACTGACTGAGACTCTCCTTAAGGTTGTAGAAGCAGAAGCACTGAGTTTAATCTGTCTTCAGTGAGGAACCCAGAGAGGAAATCCTCCGACGTTACCGCCCCGCTTGCTGTTTTTTTTTTTTTTTTTGGAAATGCTGATGAAGAGGAGAAGGATTAATATGAAGATGATGATGGCTGCTGGCTCAGTTTGTCTGGGAGGGCTCCCTGTCCTTGCCTGCTCTATCATCACGCGCAAACACAGGCGGAGGCGGACACATACAAAAACACCCACACAGCTGCCTAAAGCAGTGATGAGAAAGGCTGCACGACTCATCCCCACCCCACCGCCACAGATTGAGCCAATCAGAAACAGTCCCTCGGGTCAGGTGGTCCGATTTCTGTCACTTTAGATTAAGATAAAAAAGATCTGACTCTTTCTCACATACTGTATATTCGTCGTGCTGCAGCTGTATGCATTCAGCTAATTCACTCTCCTCGGTCACGTTTGATGCTTTGACAATGAGATTCATCTCAGATTGACAGCTGGAAGTGAAAAGATTAACACTCTGGGAAGAGAAACCCAGAAGCAGAAGTGTTACACAGCAAGTTGTGTTGATTTATTCTGGATTGAGGCCAAAGAGATCAGTTTGGAAGCAAATACAAACCTATTTAAATATGTTGGCCTTTGGTAAATTAGGCTTTTTTTTCTGCATTTTAATCTGCAAAGCAATTAATTAACTCATTGTGAAAATAAGCTGCAAATTAATCAATATTTACAGCAGAAGTAGTTTGTCATCATGACAGCAGTGTGTATTTTTTGAAGTAATCAGCTGGAACAAATGTAATTTTGGAAATTTCAAGCTACAATAGGGACAAAAGTAATATCTCTTTTACAATACAGCTCATACAAAAAAATAAATAAATATCCTATAATATATATATATGCGTATAAAAAATATTAAGCTTGTGTCATACAGCTTTAAATATTGTGAAGAAATGCAGTAATTATTTTGTTTTATAAGAAGCTGAATACTTTATTGTAAAATGTAACCACTGCAGACAACTGAATGTTGAAATTTAAATACCAGTGAATGGACTGCATTGAAATACTTTACTTTAAAGACCATTTGTCTAAATGTATGTGGGCTTAATAGATACCATATAGATTAGCCCATGTTGGCTTATCATACATATATCGATATCAGTGTTTATGTTGGCCAATACATACCAATATCACAACTTTTGTGCTGAACATAATGCAGAAAAAGATGCTTGCGGTAATTCAGAAGCAGCATTTTCACATAGTTTGCTCTGTCTGCAGCACATGTAGCAGAGTATCACAACAGAGTCAGGCGGTGTTTTCACAATACGTTACTGGAAAGGCAATAAACCAATAATTAGGAACTGATTTCCCTTTTCCAACTCTTAAGCTTACCATACTGTAGGTAAATACATTTATATTTGTGTATTTATACAAAAACATTGGCTGATATGTTGATATGAAGGTTTTTACTCCTGAAAAAATCTACATCAAAAATCCAAAATTAGCAGTTAAACTCATGGAAAGCAATTTCAAATACTTGATTTTATTCTTTCTGTTCACAAATTAATATTTAAAAACTGTGTTTTTAGTGGCTTAAGTGAGCGTTTCTTTCTTGACTCGTGACAAACTGTAAACTTTAAGGACTGATTCACTCCCCTGACAATCACTCCCTTGTGTGTAAATTTGATCTGTATTTTTAAAAGTTGTCTGACATGACAGGAATTTAGATCTGAGAAATATTGAATGTAACAGTTTCAACACAGTTTACTTAATTCCTAACTTTAATCTGCAAACCTTAAGAAATCTAAATCCCAAGTTTTTTGAAACTGAAAAAAATTTGAGCGAGAAGTCAGAGCAGGCAAATTTTAAGTCAATTATTTCAACTTTGTCCTTTCAGTGGTGTTTGATTCTTACAGAGCATTTAGCGATGGTTACCTTTCACCGTTAGGTAATTGGTGACTTATAAAATTAAAATGATTATGCATGTACAAAGCAGTGTGTCTTCAGCCGTCCTGCCAGCTGCTGAATGTCCTTGACTATAACAAGAATGCAAATTAATTCGCTGTCAGTCAGATTTCACTGAATAGTTTCTCCAACCTTATTAGAGCGGATGATTAGAGCAGGATGAATGAACGGAGCTCAGTGGAATTTATTCGTATGAACTTGACTGCGGCTAAAAGAAGACTTTGATCAGTGGCGACTGCAGTTCTTGAACACTGCAGGCTGTGAGCGGCAATATTTGTAAGTGAAATTATTGAGAGTGAACGTGCAGCGAACTCGGGTGACGCTTTGGCACCATCGCAGTCTGAGATTTTAATGCCTATTCCGCTGAAGATTTGCAATATGGTGGAAAACGTGCACCTCTGATTGTTGTGTTTGTTAAAGAGGAAAAAGGCCGCGTTTTCTTGGCAACGCGTTCCTGCCTCCCGGCCAGCAAAGTTTCTTTCTCATCTTTTTTTATGGACGTCCTCCACAGAGTAGACGAGGCCAGATGGATGACTGCTGCCGTCTTTGGTCCTGTTGGCAGCGAGACCAACAATCCCATAATGCTCCCTCGAGAGCTGCAGAGAGCTGCATGCCAGGAACACTCTGCCGTCTAACTCCCACAGACACCTTGTTTAGTGGGCGGCTGGTTTAAAAAACACACACACACACATACAGGCTGCTGGTCGCTGCCACAAAGATACCGTTGACAGAGCGAAGACACTAATTAAAACATTGAAAATTAATGTCCATCTGTCACCGTATCCTTCAGGAGTCGTATGTGGATAAAAACCACTTGTTCACATGCGGCACAAAAACCACAAAGGAAAGATTTGTCCACAGTCTCCCTCCCAGACAAAAGAGTAAGAGCCACCATGAGAGGTCAGAATCGTTCTAGTCCTGAAACAGCCCTGCAGCTAGAAGTACAGAACCAGCTTGTGAAGGTCTACAGCAGAGTCATCTTGGATGGAGAGTTTAATATTTGGGGTTCTAAAAAGTGTAACTGAAACCTGTCACCAACATGCACAACAGACCTTTTATTCCATAGACTTCCATTTAAGTTGAGGAAAAAGTTAAATCTCACAGCAGCTGAGGTGCGGATCTGACAGACAGACTTGCAAATGGTTGAAACACATTAAACCCTCAGAAAAAATGAGGGTAAAAGAGTTAAAACACCCAGTAAAGGAAAACTTTATAGCTCAGAGCTTGCTCTTCAATAGTTTGGGAGACAAAAATGTCATTCTCACTTTTGTCTGACATTGTTCTCATATTTTTTTCCCTATAATTCACAAGACAGGTGGGTTAGGAGGAGGACAATTAGCAACAGGAGTCGACTAATTGAGCTACATGTGAGCCATATATGAGCTATAAATGTATTTACACATGTATATATACATGTATACTTATATAGACACCTCTGTATAATTTAGCTCAGTTATTGTATTATACTTGTATTAAATAAAGCTCTTATATACCTCATATGTAGCTCAACTGAGAAAAAACGAAGCAAGTAGTTGAGCTTAAGAAGGTGTTTCCTTTAAGCCTCTAGTATGACACCTGTTGCTAATTGTCCTCCTCCTCTCTCACCTATTTCTGAGTTGTAGGAGAAAAATATGTGAAGCTCTGCAGACAAAATCGAAACTCAAATGAGGCTGTAATGAGAATGGCAATTTTGTCCCTATAGAAGACTCGAGCTGTAAAATTTCCTAAAATGATGATAAACATGTGTCTCCTCACGCAGCGCAGCTTTATTTAGGATGTCGTCCTTCACCGACAGATCCGAGAGGCTGAGCTGCTTCTCTCTCCGTGTGGTGCTCTTCCTCTTTTCTTCCTAATACCATGCTTGGGTAAAAGTGTTTACCAAGGAATGGGTGTGTCCACCTTGTCTAGATCCATCTGAGCATGCCCTGACCTGATCCATATCGAAGGGACGGGAGGGCGGGAGGGGGAACCACACTGTCGGTTTGACCTTCTGCAGCTTCTCTTCTGTCTTCTTCTGAGCCTCCTACTAACCACCCTGCATCCTAACAGACACCACGCGTCTATGAGTGGGCACAAATTACTGTCCTCGCCGAATCCAAATTATTACCTCTGTGTTGCTGAATTCGTGCAAAGGCTGCTGCTCTCAGTCAGGGTCTAATCATAATGTACAATGCACCGCTGGGGAAAATAGCACAGTCGTTTCAGGTCAGTAACAAAACTCTTTGCTGCACAGAGTTTCTAGAGATGCGAGAACTTCCATCGGTTCATATATTAAGGCTGTGCTTCCTATATTTAAAACACTTCTGCCCACTCATAGCTGCTTTGTCTGATTGTCCACTTCCAGACCACAACATGTGCACAAACCGATCACTTTGCTTTATTTCGAGTCCTCCTGTTACGCCATGATTATTTTAGTATGAAGACACAGTTTCAGCATTCTGCCTAAAATCCACAAGGTTATAACGAAATCCATTTCAACGCTGTGAAATTGAAATGGAATTGGTCTGTAACTTTGTTTTCGCGCTCGCATGTGGAGGAGGACTCGGAATAGAGGGCGCAGTGACTTCTGTTAATGTTTGGTCTGTGATAGGAGCACAAAGCTTTCTCCACGCTTTTCACATTCAAGGGGTATTAACGGCAAACCTGCTCTCTGTTTGTTCCCGTCAGGCTCCGGGGTGGACGACGCCGTGGGGGAAGTGTCCATCCATGTGGAGATTTTCACTCACCCGAACACCGGAGAGCACAAAGTAACAGTCAAAGGTAAAGGGAAAAGGTTTTTTGGTGGGGGTTTTTTTTCACCCTTTTTGTTTTCACCTTTGGAAAATGGATCAGTAAGCATGAGAGTGTTTCTTCTCAATGCTGGAAATAACAGTCTGCTTTCTTTTTTCAGAGCTTTTAAATGTGTCACACCGTTTGACTTCAGTGGACAGTGTTTGCTCAGTGAAAACAGTCCTAAACGTGCATTGCCCTTAAAAAGTTTTCACCCTTTCTGCAAGTTTTTTTTGACAAGAATGTACAATGAAAGACTCCCTCATGTCAAAGTGAAAACACAAAGTCTAGTCAGTGTTTTACAGCACTGAGCCTGTGTGGGTAGGTCTCAATCAGCCTTGGACACTCTAATTTTACCACATTCTTTTTTACAAAACTGCTCAGGCTCTGTCTTGTTAAACAGGGATTGTGAAAGAACAACCCTTTTCAAAGTCAAGCCTCACAGTCTTAATTGGATTGAGACCTGGGCTGTGACTCAGCCACTCCAGAACATTCACATCTTTGCCTTTAAAGCATGTCTGTAAAAACTTTTTCTGTATGCTTCAAGTCAGAAAACAAATCTTCTCCTAAGTCGCAGTTTTCTTCCAGGTTGTCCTTCAAGATTTCACTATACTTCTGCTGCATTAAATTTACTTTCTGCCTTTACAAACCTACCAGGGCTTGCTTTGGAGAAGCATCCCCACATCATCATGATGCTGCCACCACCATGCTTCACAATGGGGATGCTGTGTTTCTGATGATGTGCAGTGTTTGGTGTCCGCCAAACATAATGTCTAGTCTGATGGCCAAAAAGCTTGATTTTCATCAGACCAAAGAACCTTCTTACAGTTGGCTTCAGATTCTCCCACATGCCTTCTAGTGAACTCTAGTTGAGATTTAGACAATAGCTGCTGCATGCACTGTCTCTCTTGTCTCAGCAGCTGAAGCTTGTAACTTCTTCAGAGGAATCATAGGTGTCTTGGTGGCCTCTAGTCTCTTGCTCTTTCTTATCACTCAGTTTTTGAGGACGACTTCCAAAGGGGTATTCAGTGACTTGAAAGTTTTCTTGTAATCTTCATGGTGTAGTTATATCCAGAACGACTGATGCACCAGTGACTGGACCTTCCAGATACAGGTGTCTTTGTACTACAATCACCTGAGATGCATTAATTGTGTGACTTTTCATCTTTGTTGCATTAGTTGCTATAGATGGGGTGAAGACTTATTCACTTATTTCACATTTTATATTTTTAATCATTGGCATTACTTTGTAGAAATTAGTTTTTTCTTTGTTGGGAATTACTGCAAAAAAAGACCAAATTAAGTTGATTTGATGTTGAAAAGAAATCAAAGGGGAAAACTATGTAGGGAGGTGAATACTTCTTAAAGGCACTGTAGCTCGCATATAGACGGAATCATCTCCTTTGACAACTGAGCGATCAAAAAAACAATTCTCAACCAGTAATCCTATTTATTTTGCCAAACATTAAAGAGGGCAGATGTTCAGTGATAAGACCTCAGGTGATGTAACAGAAGTAGTTATTAATAACTGCCATTGTTCTAATGTCAGTGGGAACAAAAAAAAAAAAAGACTGCATGCACAACAATATTGCCGTAACAGTGCACCAACATAAAACTTCTTCTCAGCTGCCAAAGAAAAATATGACTTTGTAATGAAATAATATCCCAATTCCACTCTCGCTATCTCGGCAAGGAACTGAATGTGAGGCCTGAGGGAGAGGCAGTATTTTCTTGTTCTGATTTTTTTTTGTTCATTCGCTCTCTCTCTCTCTCTCCACATTTTCACACATTTTCTCCACATGAATCTTTCTCACAATCACCCACACCTTCCCACTCTCTTTTCCTTCCTCTTGTTTCTCTGTGACTCAGTGGTGGCTGCCAATGACCTGAGGTGGCAGACGCAGGGAATATTCCGGCCGTTTGTGGAGGTCTACATCATCGGCCCTCACCTCAGCGACAAGAAGAGGAAGTACGCCACCAAGTCGAAGAACAACAGCTGGGCGCCCAAATACAACGAAACCTTCACTTTGTAAGTAGCTGATGAGGTTTGTTTTGGTGTGATGTTGATGATGGAGGTGCCTCAGTAACACAGCACGTTCTCCGCTCTGCAGCACCCTCAGCAACGAGGTGGGTCCCGAGTGCTACGAGCTGCAGGTGTGTGTGAAGGACTACTGCTTCGCCCGAGAGGACCGCACCGTGGGCATGGCCGTCCTGCAGCTGAAGGACGTGGCCTCCAAAGGCAGCGTCGCCTGCTGGCTGCCGCTGGGCAAACGCATCCACATGGACGAGACGGGCCTCACCGTGCTGCGCATCCTCTCCCAGCGCAACAACGACGACGTGGCCAAGGAGTTCGTCAAGCTCAAGTCCGACCAGCGCTCCGCAGAGGAGGGCCGCAGCTAAGAGGCAAAAAAAAAAAGAGTTTAAAAAGCCCCGTCTGAAGCCAAAATCAGACCTACTACTGCCCCGGAGCTCTCCTGAGCCACTGCAAGCCACTGCCCTGATGATCCAAGTGTTGTAAAAGCACAGATAAGACGACAGTCACCACACATCCGATGCTGTAAATACATTTATTTGAGTGGAGAAGATACAGTGCTAATCAGAGCATCACACATTTTCTTAAAAAAAAGAAAGAGTGTCTTTATAGTTAACGATATTATCCACCATCTTTTCGATAGAGTTCAATCGTAGAGAATATATCTACTTTCCTCTAGAGGGGAGTCATGCCATTCCTCACACACACACACACACACACACACACACACCTCATTTGACTGGTCAGGGTGAGAAATATCTTGTAGCCTTTAATATTTTGGCTTTCCTTCTCACTTCTCTCTGCCTTTTCAACTCTACCCCTCCACCCAGTTCCTCTCGTCCCTTCCCTGCTTTGCACCCGTGTAGAGAAGGGACCGCAAGTGCCAACAGATAATCGCTGAAAAATGCCAAGACCAGCCCTAAGCACAACAGGACCAACTGTCCGACTGACCCACAAACAATAACAACAACAACAATGGCCGCATGGCTTTAAACATTCCAGATATCGGGTGGGGAACAACACACTGGGAACAAAGCACTATTTAGTTATGATAAGTTTAATATTTATTTACTTCTTTCTTCCAGATTATATTTTAGTAATTCTATATATCATCATATATATATAAATATATAAATATACATATTATAAAAACATGAAAGACATATGTAAAGATACACACAGGATTGTTCGATGGACGTGTGGTGCTTGAAAGATTGTCCTTGTCTGTCTTTCTGTCCGTCCACCCTGTAACAGAGCACACTGCCTGACACCCTCAATGCCTTCTGTCTTGTTGACCCTCGTACAGTCCGTCCGTCTGTCTCCTGTATATCGACTGTATGGGGAGAGGACTCTGATGAAAGCACTGTGATTCATCAGATTGTGTGTGCGTGTGAATGTGTGATTTGAGCACAACGCGCGAGTGTGTTTGTACTAATGTTGACCTCACGTAGCCGCCCGTGTTGCCTGTTACCTGCAAACGTAATCACAGAAAGCCATCACGAGCAAAGAACGTCACACAGGGAGGGGAAGGGTTTCGGGTGTTGATTTTATAATCCGATTCGGGGAGATAGTCGTTTCTGTTTACAAGATGGTTATCTCCGTCTTTTCTTTTCTTTTTTCTTTTTTGGTTTTACTGCAAACATTCCTCAGCCCTTTAGTGGGTGTGTGAGCGGTGCATTATAGAGGAGGAAACGCTCAACTGCCACCTCCTTTTCTTAAAAAACAAAAAAGTACATGCCAACATGCATAAAAAGATAAATACATCCCCGAGACCCTATTTTGCCAAGCAACATCCTCCGAGGTATAATATCCACATGTAAGCACCCCGGGGAGAGCACAAGCGATCCAACAGCCGGTTTCCTAAAGATCCAGCTGCAGGTGCTGTAAATCCTGATTGAGAAGTAAGACCTCTGCTAAAGGGCTGCAGACCCAGACCACACCAGGTACTGGCGCTGACATTTTAAAAGAGGGCCTACAGTCTAGTCTTTTAGTCGAATCAGTGTAGAGAAAGCGACGTGTCGTGTGAAGATTTTTAGAAGCACAGGGTCTTTGCTGCACCCGTAATAACACATTTATACTCTGATCCTGTCACGTTTTTTCGTCTCTCAGTAATCGTTTGAGATCGCAGGAATCGTTTCGAATCATCCAGCGGTGAAACCGACTGTCACTTTCGTGTAAGACTTAAATGTTTTAAATGGACTATTCGCTGTCGAGCATGTCTCTTAATGCTACTTCTATTTTCACTGAATGAACCTTATTTTATAAGAAGAAGAAGAAGAAAAAATGAAGATTGTTTTATTTATCTATAAGAGGTTTGTATGCTTGTGAACAGGCAAGGAAATGATGATTGGGGTCCTCGGGACTCAAAAAAAAAAAAGAGACATAATAACAGGGTGTTTGGTGGTTTATTTTTTCCAGTTCCTCATTGCCGCTAATGAGGGCCTTTCCTCCCCCTTGAACACCACTTGCTAAATAATTTAAAAGGCCCCCATTATTTGAACAAGGTGTAAGAACTGAACTCTATGCATCTGATCTATTAAATCTACGTAGATGAGTCGAGCAGTCTTATAATGTTTACATTGTGGATTATTATTCTAATTATATCAGCACAAGTGTTTGTCTGATATGTTGTAAATGCTGTCTCTATCGTAATGGGCCAAATATCGCAGCTGTCGTAGAGCTGATTAGAGACCGAGATTTGTTTGTACAGCTTTTCGGCGCGGAGGGAAAAAATAATCTAGAGCAGAGATCGATTGTTGTAAATAGCTCGGATGTAAACAAACACACGTCAGACTATGTGAAGTGAAGTTTGCTGCTCTTTTGTAGACTTGAATTTTGCTCTGGGGCGACTGGGTGGTTGGTAATGACGTGTGTGTGGATGCCCAATCTGGATATGTAGCTTTTGCTGAAAGGTATAGGAAGGCCGTGTACACACTGGAGATGAGCTACAAACTGTTTGTATTAGTTTCATCAGGGGCCTTCAGCTCTGATTCGCTTGAAACTTTATCACCACAAACTATACATATTTAGAATTAAGTCTGTAAAGTTGTAGCTTGATATGTCAGATACTTTCAGAGATAACTGTTTTTTTAAATGCCCTTCAACCTGTGAGCATTATGTTTGTTCCACACATAGAAACTTGAGGCTAAACAACAATAGTTCAGGAACTATTCAAGATAACAGCCTGATTTTTTCTCAGTTATTTCTCACCATGTTGTTGGTTTAGAATCTGCAATTTAAGTAGATCAAGTAGTCTCTGTTAATGAGGAAGCTGAAATGTGAAAGAAAAAAACTGAAGCCTGAGGAATAATTAAAATGAACCTTTTTTTTTTTCATATGAAGTGTTCTATGTTTTTTGCTTTTTATTGTTGTATTACGTAACTACATATGTTTCAGAAAATATCACCAGTTAACTTATGCATTATCAATTTCTTCATTAATGTGTGCTTAAAGATGGAACTTTTCATATCAGCTCTTTTTGTTTTATATCATATTTCACATTTCAACTCAACCATAATATTGAAGTTCTGAATCAACAACATGATGAGAAATAACAGTAAAAAATTCAGATTTTATGTTTTATAGTTCCTGAGAGACGGTCGTCCAAACAATGTTTCTAAAAAAATGTGCTGAAAGTGGATCAACAGGGAATTTTTGAAAAGTTTTATCTCTGAAAGTATTTGATATCCAAGCTAATATGTCCCAGATATCTTTATAAAACTCTATATTTTATGCTATAAAAACTTTCAGACAAATCAGAGACGGAATTTGTTCTAAAAAATTTGCTGTTTTGAGATGGAATGAAACTTTAAGAGTTAAATAAGTAATGTGCCAGTTTCTTTATATATCAAACAACTTAGACCCTAAAATCAACCCATATCTAAATACTTTGAGTCACTCTGGTGTGTACAAGGTCTTTTATTCAAAGAGGACATCTGCACAGTCTTTTAATAACTTTAAATAACAGGTACACAACTGTCACATAGCTGGAAATGCCACGAAGAAAAAAAAAAAATCTTTATTTATTGCTGTTGACAATGATGCTTTAGTCAAGGGAATTCTTCCTCCTTCAGAGGCTCAGTTTGCGTGTTGGGCTATCAGGTTGGCTCGCAGATGAAGCACAACAAAAAGCACACAGAGACACAAGAAGCAGACAGACATGCATGATCTGTCCGGACAGACACCTGCACAGCCGATGCCGGTCCTGTACTTCCAGAAACGGTGCATGATAGGAACAATAAAACAAAAAAGAGAAAAAAATGTATTGTGCCAGCACGCATAATTATTTGATGTTAATTGCCAATCGTCGTCTCCTTTATTTTGATATTTCATCGTTGTTTTCTATTTTTCAAATGTTTGTGAATATATAAATATGTATTACTGATGATGTGTAGTGGTACAAAGTACTCGCATGAGACATTTTTTTATACACGAGATGTTTCTAATTTTTTGTTTTTTTTTTATTCTGGTTGTTCTTATTGGGGGTCGAGGTTCCTGGGACTGCAGTCTCATTGTGTTTCTGCTTCCAATAAAATATGAAAAAGAAAAGGCTCAAATCTTGTTCCCTGTTTGTCAAACCGGACAGAGACAGAGCTGCATTTTTAATACACATTTGTTTCTCTTGCTTTGCTCCAGTAATCATGCCGATGTATATTTTTAACATAGCCATCTATAGTACAATATCGTATAATGATATGAGCATCCTCAGATGTCTTTCTGTAGCAAATCATTCATGCACAGGTCAAATCAAACTATCCACATCCAGGATTTTCCAAATTGGAATTTTGGGTAAGAGGGTACTCTTGTATATTCCTTTCTTGCTATAGTGTGTCTCCATCTTCAAGCTCTGTTCACAGACTAAGATCATTTTGGTTGGGTTCTGTTTCCAATTTGGATTCCCAGCAGCAGCCTACATGCATATTGTTGCTTGGGATGAGGTTAAGTCGGTTTATTTAGGGTTCTATAAACAAAAGACGTCTTGCTCTCCCTTCGCAATCATCCCACTGTATGTTTTTGACACAGCCGGTGACCTTCTATACGAATATGTTTAATTAAAAGAGGCTGCTAAAAATCTGAGACAGGGATTCAATTCACAGCACCTCCTTGAAGTTATGCAGATTTCACACATCTAAATTCAGTAGACTGGGAGTTAAATTTGCTGGTTTGCCTCTTGTTTTGTTTATGCTTTGCGTAGAAAAGAGATCTTGAGGGAATCTGGGATGACTAACTGCTCAGCACTGAGGACGGGTGGAGGCAAGCGGGGGAAAGTGACTGGAAACACTCTCCTCACTTCCATTAGCAGATGCGGTGGCTGACTGCCAGAGCGGCCTTTGAGAAGCCCCTGAAACAGCAGAGACAGAGATTACAAACGTGAGAAACGCTATCTTAACACGTCAAACCTCACTGACGTAGCATACCTGGACGATACGGATGAAATTCAGAGTGACTCTTTCGTCTAAGTCACTGTGGGGAGTGTAGAGACCCAGAATCTTCACAATCTGCAGAACAAATTAAAGGATGAGTACACAATAATATATACATATTAACCCCAACTGGACAAATGGACCCACCTGCTGGCTGGAGAGGGCAGTGCAGGTCTGAACGATGGCCTGTGCGTCCGCCTCGGTCTTTTTCCCCACCTGCAGCAGCTGAGCGGCCTGGATGAGGGGCTCCAGCGTGGCCACAGCGCCCCCTGCCTGCACACCGTGGCCCCGCAGCCACTCCTCCAGCAGGCTCACATTGTAGCTAAGTAACAGGAAAAAGATGATCAATGTGAGAGAGAGAAAAAATCCACTATGTTTACGCAGATAAAAACATAAAAGAGATGGAGGGATTAACATAATTATGCAACATTAGCAGTGCACTGAAAGGTAAAGAAGAAGGTTCATGTTGAGAAGTTTGAGTGACTTATATTACTGTTTTGGCCTTACTATGACAGTTTGACACTCTTTAGTTTTGGCTGA
>NW_007578359.1:0-6557 GCF_000690725.1 Stegastes partitus
GAGCGGCGAGCAGCTGGTCCAGAGGACGGAGGAGGAAGCAGCGAGTGGAGCCCAGGAGGAGGCTGCCTCTGCTGGGCAGCAGCTGGAAGGATGTCTGGAGGAGACGGAGGGACGGAGCAGCACCGACGGTAACGTTCAGCTTCACATCAGAACACAGAGAGTTCTACGTCTGAGCGGCGTCTGAGCGCCACACTGTGTCCAGGATCAGAACCGCTCCTTCCTTTAACCTCTGAGATCAAACTGTCGCTGCTGCTCTGAAAACAACAAACATTCATTCATTTATTCGACTCTTTAACTGTCATTTGTTAGAAAATAGTAAAAAATTACTCCAAGTTTCTGCAACAGACGACAGAAAAGAAGCAAATTCTCACATTTCAGAACTTGATGAAGTGAATTTTTGCCTTCAAGGTTCATTAAAATGCTTCTTCTTCTTGTTTCAACCGTTTCAGATGATTTGTGATTGAAGTCGCTGCACATTCAGAGTCCCAGTGTGTTTGTGTGTCAGCTGTCAGGAAACAGTGAATGTGGTTGTTGATTCAAAAGGAGGACAAAGAAAAGCAGCAGATGGACACGTTTCAGGATGTTGAGCTGGACTTCAGGAGTTCTTCTTCTGACTCCATGAAGCTGATCAAACCTGAGCACATTGATTCTCTGTGAGCTTCTAAACGTCCGTCCGTCATCTTCTTCTTCTTCAGCTGCTGACAAACGGAGGAAGCAGCCGATGGGACCTGAAGCCAAGAGGCTTCGTCCTCAGTCTCCTTGTAGCGCCGCCGACTTCACGCTGCCTCCCTTCAGCCCCAGCAGCCCCCTCGGTGACGACAACACACGACAACACAACAGCAACACACACACAACGCGCCTCTCTGCTTTCCTCATGCTTGTGTTTGTCTGTGCAGGTCAGGAGTTTGTGGTTCCGAAATCCGGATTTTACTGTCAGCTGTGTTCTGTTTTCTACCTGAACGAGATCAGCGCCAAGAAGCTGCACTGCAGCAGCCAGAGACACTACGACAGCCTGCAGGTGTGCAGACGCACCAACACAACGTTCATCACACTCCGACACTCGTCCTCACTCTGGTTCTACGTGTGAACACGTGCACATTGAACCTATATCTATATACCGCTGGTTTGGACCATTTCTGAGTCAGTTTAAAGACACTTTGGACAGTTTTTGACCCGTTTTTTGTTCTTGTTTTTCAGAAACATTACCAGAAGCTTCAACAGAAACCTTCCAGCGCGCCCACAACCGACCCCCCGAAGCTCTAGTTCTGATCCACCGACTGTAACCGCTGAATGCTTTTTATTTAGATGTGAAAAAGGTGAAGCTGGACGAGAGAAACGTCAGAAACCCGAACAAACGGACGTGAGATGCTGAAATTTAAAGAACAGCTGAGATGTGGAAACAAACTTCAGGAAACAGACTTGAACTGAATGAATGTTAAAAACTGCAGCGACGAGGAAACGTCCCTCGAAAAACCACAAACTGAACGTCGTGTTTCCGTCAGCTTCACTTGACGTTTGATCCATTTAACGCCGTCGGCAAGTTTCTGATTTCCTGGAAGTTTGTTTTGAATTTGAGCGGAGGAACGCCGGGGCTGATGGGAAACGTAGTCGCTCTGCTCTCCCTGACTTCAGACTTTTGAACAACTCTACGTATTTCTGCTGAGATGTTGAAGGTCGAGCTGTGAATGGTGTTTTTGAAGCTGCACAAATGAAACGTAGAATTTAAGACGCTCAGACGCTTTGTTAGCCGCCATGCTAGCGCTGAGGCTAACACACATCAGCCTGAGTTAGAAACAGTCAAACTGTTACAGTCCACAGAAACGTTGTTTTTACCTTTGGAGAGACAAGTTCATGTGAAAAATACTTTCATTTAGTGTAACAATGGAAACTAATCATGGAAATGACGTTTTTGAGTTGACTGTAAAGTCCAGGAGGCAAAAGAGACGTTTCTCCTGCACAGTTTTGCGTCTAATCGTGTGTTTATTACCATGAACTCTTCACTCTTTCTGTGAATTCACTCTCCGCGCTCAGAATCTACTCATTACTTTAGTTCTTTACAGGCGTAATAAAATCACAAATCTGACGGACTGAACTGTAGAAACTCGTCACTTCTTTGAATCGGGGTCCAAAATGTTGAATCGTCTGTTTCTGTCAAACATCCAATAAAACCCCAGTGTGTTTTCACGAGTTCACTGGAATTGGTGCTTTTTTTTTACCTGATCACAGTGTTTTCTCTTTAAAGTTGAATGAATGAATGAATGAATGAATGAAGGTCAACAGATGTGACAGAATCCTGAAACAAAGACCAACATGAGAGCAGCTGAACATCGTTATGTTTCTATACATATATATATATATATATCAGGTGTGTGCTGTCTACATCGATGTATTTATTTGTACGTAGTGGTCGTCTCTGTCATTTTGTTCAATCTGGAGTTCTGGAACATTTCTGGCTCATTTTAATTGGACTTAACAGTATTTTGGTCAAACGTGTGATTTTGGACGGATCGGATGCGTTTCAGCTCATTTTTAACTCCGTTCAAATCCTTTTGAAGAAAAGTTCATTTGCAAAATCACAGAACTCCATTGTTGTAGATTTTCAGAAAACTTGTTCTGTGGTTGTTTTCGTTGAGATAAAATCAATCAAACTGAAGCTGAGTGGATCTGACTCAGAAATGACAGAAATAGAGATAAATGAAGTTCAGTAGACGTTGTCTCAGGCAGGTGATGGAACAGTGGGTTCTCTGAAGGTTTGTGAAGATGCAGTCGTATGTTTTTGCAGATGAACTCTTCATTTGGACTCCTGTCTCGGTGTTTTGCAGACGTGTCGTCGTCTGTGACGCCTGACGGAGGTTTTCGACTGAAACGTTGAGTCTCTTTAATCTCGGCGACTCTTGTTTCAACATCTGATGTCTGAACACAAGTTCTGCCTCAGTGAGAGCTTTACAGAGAACCGGTCCGGCTGCTGATCGACTCGCCACAAAGCCAGAACTTTATCTCTGTGCACATCTGGAGGACGAAGGTTGGATCTGGGCGGAGTGACGACGACGCTGAGCGATCTCAGGCAGGTTTGTCATGAGGGAGTTATTCAGGACGAACCTCACGTCGCTCCGAACGCTTTAGAGACACGTTGGACTAAAGTCGACTGCTGAACACTTCGGAGATACTTTGGACCATTTTCAACTAACTTTGGACAAGTTTGAGTCAATTAGGACCGTTTGTGAGTCCTTCAGACAGCTCTGAGTTATTTAGGACAAACTTCAGGTTGTTTCTAACCAGCTGTGGACACGTTTGAGTCAATCTGGACAATGTTGGTTTCTTTAAGAATAAGTTTCAAAGAGCCTCAAATAATTTTTTGACTATTTTGAGTTATTTTAGGTCAGTTTCAAGTTATTTTGGACAATTTTTGAGTCCTTTTGTTCAAAATTTGACTTATTTTGAACAGTTTCAAGTCATTTTTGACCTTCAACTAATTTTGGACGAGTTTAAGTCAATCAGGATAATTTTGGTGCATCATTTAGGACAAGTTTGAGTCGTTCTGGACGAATTGTGACTCCTAAATCTGAGTTAATAGATCATTTCTCACCAATCGTGGACCAGTTTTGAATCATTTAAAACAGCTTCAAGTTATTTCTGACTGTCTCTCAACTGGACAAATTTCAGTAATTTGAGGAATTTTTCAGCATTTTTGAACAAGTTTTGTGTAATTTTGGGCAAGATTTGACTCTTTTTGCGTTATTTTGGACAGTTTGTACTCAGTCTGATTGGGGACATTCTTGTCATCTGGTCTCAGCAGATCACCAGGAACATGTCGGTGGAAACGTGCTCGATGACCATGTTGAGGTTTCTGCTGCCGTCTGTGCTGCTGATGAACACAGTGTCAGGAGTTCAGTTCTTGGGGACAGTGACGAGCTCCCAGCCTGAACACAGTGCTGCAGGCGGATCCGTCTCCGTGAGTTCATTTCCTGTCACTAACTGTTTGACATTCTCATATTATTTCATTTAGTTGTTGTGAGCGGTGAGTGTGCAGCTGCTGTGTTAAAGCAGGACTACAGTTTAAACCGGCGTCCGTCCACGTCTTTGACTCTGCAGGTGGTGGTTCGCTCCAAGCTGAGCTCCCAGCGCTGCACCAGTGTGAACTGGGAGTGTCTCAGTGGGAGCTGTGGGCATCAGACGGCGGCGACGGTGAACACGGTGGGCGAAGACGAAGCAGAACGATGGTGTCAGACGGAGCTGGTGTCCAGCCGGCTGCTTCACGGCGACGCTCCGTTTCAGCTGCTGTGAGTCTCCAGAAACATTTACACCAAATGACATTCACACGATGCCACTGTGGGACCATTTATCACTGCAATGAATCCCAGACGAGTCACCAGCAGGCCCTGATTCATCCACTCAGCTCCCTACACACCACAGTGCCTCATCAGTGATTCCCTCCACAGGCTGACGGGCGGAAACTGGACCAGCAGCATCCAAAATGGCACTTTACCGTTCAGAGCTGTGACTCTGGTGGATCCGAGGAGACGATCGGACACCACACGAGCAAATAATTCACCGCAAACCACCGTCCTGCCGAGCGTCAGGTAAGAACTCTGTGCAGCCTCGTAGCTCACTGAAAATGACACGATGAAGTTCTGAGGCTCAGAAATGATGGAAAAAGTCCATTAAAGTGATCAATCTGGACCCTCCTCTGTGGACTTGAAGGACCTGGACCTCTGGAACATTCACAGTCTGAAGGTAGAACTCTGATCAGTAGATAAAGCAGATACAGAACCAGATGTTCTGAGGAGGTTCTGGAGGGAACTTTGTCAGATCTGGTTAATTTTTAAGCTCGTATTCTGAAGTCCAGCATGAGAAGAGTCGCCTCGATTCACAGTTCCTGAGTTCAAATGAATGTTTTCTGTCCTCCTTTAGAGGTTTTGTGGTGTGAAGTTGAAGTCGGACGGTTCTGAATGTTTCTTTCTGTCTCAGAGTTCCTTCAAACTGTCGCAGAGATTTCGACCTGCTGAAGTTCGACCCTGATGAAGACGACGTCAGATGCAGATTTAAAAGCGAGCCGCCGTCCGTGCTCAGCCTTTCACCCGTGAGTCGCTACTAAATCAGAGTGTTTCACATCCTGCAGAAGCGCTGATGCTGGTCGTCTGCTCTCCCTCCAGTCCTGCACTCTGACGTTTGAGCCCTCCGGCGGCGATGGAGGTGTTTTCGCTGTGCAGCTGCTGATGGAGGACTTCCCTCGACAGAACATCACTCTGACGCAAACCAACGGCTCGATGGAGGAGAAAACTACCGGAGACGCCATCAGCAGAATCCCAGTCCAGTTTGTTCTGAAGGGTAAGAAACAAAACTCAGTACGTGAGGAGACCAAAGATAAAGATGGACGACATGAGGCTCGGTCACTTGGCCGGATGCAAAGTGTGAACAGCAGCGTCTCTTTCTGCAGTGTTTGGAGTCACTTTTGTACAGTAACCAGATTCTTTAAAACCAAAAAAATTCTAATCTTCTCAGTGCAACTGTGAAGCTGTGAAAGCCTGGGCTGTGACCGACGGTGACAGGACAAGAGTTCATCGAGTTTTGAGGTGAACTGCAGGCAGAGAATGAAAACAAATTACAGACTGTCCCAAAGACTTACACAACGAAAACCGGATAAAAACATCAGAAAAGACACCAAACTGTCACACTGGAAATCCTTAAATTGTCTATTGGGTCCTGCTTGACATTATGAGGCGTCACAGAAGTCTCTCCAGTATTAAACAGCAAGAGGCTCCACCTGGTGGAACAACCAGGCACTACAGCTGATCTGTGGTACATTTACTGACATGTCTGTTTGTGGAGTCACAGTACAGTCCACCTGTTTCAGTAAATAAATCCATCCCAACCTGAAGTTTTGTGGTTTTGTGCTGTTCCAGTGGATCCAGCGGTGCCGAGCTGCTCAGAAGGACTCTACCTGCCCAGGTTCCTGCCTCCAACCCCGAACAACAGAGCTCAGCTGAGCGCTACCGTCAACCAGCTGCTGGAGATCAACATCACGGCGGCAGCAAATAAGTCCACGTAAGTCAAAGGAGAATAAACACAAAAAGAACAAACAGCAGTTGCCCTGTGGAACGTCGCTTGGTTGGAGCTCAAGATTCCTGCGTTCTTCTTCTTCTTCAAGGATTTCTAAGCTGCTGTTTAGTGGACCACATAACGTAACCGTCATAGCCGATGAAGTCCAGAACAGACCAGGTCAGTTTGTCCTGAGGTGGACGCCAGATGACCGTGATCCTGCAGCGAGTCAACCCATCTGCTTTGTTGTCCAAGCAGCTCACAAGTCAGTGTCTCATTCTTTAAACGTCCGCGGGAACATAACCGAAGCTTTGGAAACGAAACCGTCAAATGTTAGTATTTGTGTTTTGATTTCAGTGGGACCAGTTATCAGTCAGACCTCCGATGTGTCCTCGTGAGAGTCGGTGAGTCAAGACCAAGTTTTAAATTCTGGTCACTTTATGGATTGACGCCATTCACATTCATCTGTTATTTTGACTGTGTTGACAGAATCAGGGGTCAAAATACGTGCAGTGAAC
>NW_007578359.1:7626-8667 GCF_000690725.1 Stegastes partitus
TGTGAGTATGAGTGACAGGAGTGATGTGTTGTGCTGCTGGGAGTCAGCGGCATCAAGAACAAAATTAATCATGAACTTTGTTGCAAAAAAATTAACAAAAGTACGTCTCACTGACGTATAAAACGTTTACGTTCATCTACAGTTTATGTTCTCTTGCCAAGTTCCTAGAAAAATAATACACACTGTAGGTTCCTGGTGCCTCTTTGTGCTGCCACCAGGCTGCTCTCAGGTTTAGTCATGAATTAGTTTTCACCTCAGAGACTGGCAGGTCATGTTAAAGTGGTCTGAACGGTCCCTGTAGAACCCCTATCAGGGCCTTTTAGAGAAGAAAAAAGTAATTCAGAGTAATTGGAGTCACAACCACAGACACTGCAGATTAAGTTAAATTTATTGTTGGCTTTGTTGCAGAAATGTTAGCTCATCACTGCTAATGGATTGGATAACGTGGTTTACCATTGGGTAACGTGACAGACAGACTGCTTGTCACTGGTTTGTATTACAGTTGTCCCAGTCCAGGTTTTTTCTTTGCCCCCAGGTCGCTCTGAGTCACCTAGTCTGTAGTATCTGCTACAACTGAGACTGTTCTGCTAGATTATACACACTTGGAGTATTGCAGACCAGCTGCAGTACCTGGTTGTTCCACCAGGGGGAGCCTCTCACTGTTTAATCCTGTAGAGACCAGAGGAGGCGTCACTCAGACTACAGAGAGCATTGTGGGAGTTTAGCAGCAGCAGGACCATGACAGAGACTCTGAGGAGGTTCATGATCTCCAACCAGAGCTCATCAATTAAATCATAACCAGTAATATCAGTGACTGACTGTTTAGTTTCTTGCAGATGCCGGTTATACGAGTATGTCCTGATAGGTTCCTGTTGTGTGTCTTTATAAGTAATGAATTAACAAAAATCCACTTTGTCCTGACCCTTGTTCTGACGTTGTGTTTCAGATGTTGTTGGTCTGCGAGTGAAGATTTCCTCTTTGCTTCCGCCGCCTCAGATCGACATGGACGCCGTCCTCCATCAGGTCAGTTAATGTTGCCCT